>NW_027457331.1:0-134209 GCF_040206685.1 Ascaphus truei
TCCCCTATAACCCTAACCCTAACCCTAACCCTAACCCTAACCCTAACTTTCAACCCTAACTTTCAACCCTAACTCTTCTCTGATTGGTTAGTACCCAAATGAGTCACATACCTAAATTTTCGTATTCCCCTATAACCCTAACCCTAACCCTAACCCTAACCCTAACCCTAACCCTAACCCTATAACCCTGGGCCAAACAAAAATAGAAAAATAACCCTAACTTTCAACCCTAACTTTCAACCCTAACTTTCAACCCTAACTCTTCTCTGATTGGTTAGTACCCAAATGAGTCACATACCTAAATTTTCGTATTCCCCTATAACCCTGGGCCAAACAAAAATAGAAAAATAATCCTAAGTGTCAACCCTAACTTTCAACCCTAACTTTCAACCCTAACTTTCAACCCTAACTCTTCTCTGATTGGTTAGTACCCAAATGAGTCACATACCTAAATTTTCGTATTCCCCTATAACCCTGGGCCAAACAAAAATAGAAAAATAATCCTAAGTGTCAACCCTAACTTTCAACCCTAACTCTTCTCTGATTGGTTAGTACCCAAATGAGTCACATACCTAAATTTTCGTATTCCCCTATAACCTGGGCCAAACAAAATAGAAAAATAATCCTAAGTGTCAACCCTAACTTTCAACCCTAACTTTCAACCTAACTTTCAACCCTAACTTTCAACCCTAACTTTCAACCCTAACTTTCAACCCTAACTTTCAACCCTAACTCTTCTCTGATTGGTTAGTACCCAAATGAGTCACATACCTAAATTTTCGTATTCCCCTATAACCCTGGGCCAAACAAAAATAGAAAATAATCCCTAAGTGTCAACCCTAACTTTCAACCCTAACTTTCAACCCTAACTTTCAACCCTAACTCTTCTCTGATTGGTTAGTACCCAAATGAGTCACATACCTAAATTTTCGTATTCCCCTATAACCCTCGGGCCAAACAAAAATAGAAAAATAATCCTAAGTGTCAACCCTAACTTTCAACCCTAACTTTCAACCCTAACTTTCAACCCTAACTTTCAACCCTAACTCTTCTCTGATTGGTTAGTACCCAAATGAGTCACATACCTAAATTTTCGTATTCCCCTATAACCCTGGGCCAAACAAAAATAGAAAAATAATCCTAAGTGTCAACCCTAACTTTCAACCCTAACTTTCAACCCTAACTTTCAACCCTAACTTTCAACCCTAACTTTCAACCCTAACTCTTCTCTGATTGGTTAGTACCCAAATGAGTCACATACCTAAATTTTCGTATTCCCCTATAACCCTGGGCCAAACAAAATAGAAAAATAATCCTAAGTGTCAACCCTAACTTCAACCCTAACTTTCAACCCTAACTTTCAACCCTAACTTTCAACCCTAACTCTTCTCTGATTGGTTAGTACCCAAATGAGTCACATACCTAAATTTTCGTATTCCCCTATAACCCTGGGCCAAACAAAAATAGAAAAATAACCCTAACTTCAACCCTAACTTCAACCCTACTTTCAACCCTAACTTTCAACCCTAACTCTTCTCTGATTGGTTAGTACCCAAATGAGTCACATACCTAAATTTTCGTATTCCCCTATAACCCTGGGCCAAACAAAAATAGAAAAATAATCCTAACTTTCAACCCTAACTTTCAACCCTAACTTTCAACCCTAACTTTCAACCCTAACTTTCAACCCTAACTCTTCTCTGATTGGTTAGTACCCAAATGAGTCACATACCTAAATTTTCGTATTCCCCTATAACCCTGGGCCAAACAAAAATAGAAAAATAATCCTAAGTGTCAACCCTAACTTTCAACCCTAACTTTCAACCCTAACTTTCAACCCTAACTTCACCCTAACTTTCAACCCTAACTTTCAACCCTAACTCTTCTCTGATTGGTTAGTACCCAAATGAGTCACATACCTAAATTTTCGTATTCCCCTATAACCCTGGGCCAAACAAAAATAGAAAAATAATCCTAAGTGTCAACCCTAACTTTCAACCCTAACTTTCAACCCTAACTTTCAACCCTAACTCTTCTCTGATTGGTTAGTACCCAAATGAGTCACATACCTAAATTTTCGTATTCCCCTATAACCCTGGGCCAAACAAAAATAGAAAAATAATCCTAAGTGTCACCCTAACTTTCAACCTAACTTTCAACCCTAACTTTCAACCCTAACTTTCAACCCTAACTTTCAACCCTAACTCTTCTCTGATTGGTTAGTACCCAAATGAGTCACATACCTAAATTTTCGTATTCCCCTATAACCCTGGGCCAAACAAAAATAGAAAATAATCCTAAGTGTCAACCCTAACTTTCAACCCTAACTTTCAACCCTAACTTTCAACCCTAACTTTCAACCCTAACTCTTCTCTGATTGGTTAGTACCCAAATGAGTCACATACCTAAATTTTCGTATTCCCCTATAACCCTGGGCCAAACAAAAATAGAAAAATAATCCTAAGTGTCAACCCTAACTTTCAACCCTAACTTTCAACCCTAACTTTCAACCCTAACTTTCAACCCTAACTCTTCTCTGATTGGTTAGTACCCAAATGAGTCACATACCTAAATTTTCGTATTCCCCTATAACCCTGGGCCAAACAAAAATAGAAAAATAACCCTAACTTTCAACCCTAACTTTCAACCCTAACTTTCAACCCTAACTTTCAACCCTAACTCTTCTCTGATTGGTTAGTACCCAAATGAGTCACATACCTAAATTTTCGTATTCCCCTATAACCCTGGGCCAAACAAAAATAGAAAAATAATCCTAAGTGTCAACCCTAACTTTCAACCCTAACTTTCAACCCTAACTTTCAACCCTAACTTTCAACCCTAACTCTTCTCTGATTGGTTAGTACCCAAATGAGTCACATACCTAAATTTTCGTATTCCCCTATAACCCTGGGCCAAACAAAAATAGAAAAATAATCCTAAGTCTTCAACCCTAACTTTCAACCCTAACTTTCAACCCTAACTTTCAACCCTAACTCTTCTCTGATTGGTTAGTACCCAAATGAGTCACATACCTAAATTTTCGTATTCCCCTATAACCCTGGGCCAAACAAAAATAGAAAAATTCAACCCTAACTTTCAACCCTAACTTTCAACCCTAACTTTCAACCCTAACTTTCAACCCTAACTCTTCTCTGATTGGTTAGTACCCAAATGAGTCACATACCTAAATTTTCGTATTCCCCTATAACCCTGGGCCAAACAAAAATAGAAAAATAATCCTAAGTGTCAACCCTAACTTTCAACCCTAACTTTCAACCCTAACTTTCAACCCTAACTTTCAACCCTAACTCTTCTCTGATTGGTTAGTACCCAAATGAGTCACATACCTAAATTTTCGTATTCCCCTATAACCCTGGGCCAAACAAAAATAGAAAATAATCCTAAGTGTCAACCCTAACTTTCAACCCTAACTTTCAACCCTAACTTTCAACCTAACTTTCAACCCTAACTTTCAACCCTAACTTTCAACCCTAACTCTTCTCTGATTGGTTAGTACCCAAATGAGTCACATACCTAAATTTTCGTATTCCCCTATAACCCTGGGCCAAACAAAAATAGAAAAATAATCCTAAGTGTCAACCCTAACTTTCAACCCTAACTTTCAACCCCTAACTTTCAACCCTAACTCTTCTCTGATTGGTTAGTACCCAAATGAGTCACATACCTAAATTTTCGTATTCCCCTATAACCCTGGCCAAACAAAAATAGAAAAATAATCCTAAGTGTCAACCCTAACTTTCAACCTAACTTCAACCCTAACTTTCAACCCTAACTTTCAACCCTAACTTTCAACCCTAACTCTTCTCTGATTGGTTAGTACCCAAATGAGTCACATACCTAAATTTTCGTATTCCCCTATAACCCTGGGCCAAACAAAAATAGAAAAATAACCCTAACTTTCAACCCTAACTTTCAACCCTAACTTTCAACCCTAACTTTCAACCCTAACTCTTCTCTGATTGGTTAGTACCCAAATGAGTCACATACCTAAATTTTCGTATTCCCCTATAACCCTGGGCCAAACAAAATAGAAAAATAATCCTAAGTGTCAACCCTAACTTTCAACCCTAACTTTCAACCCTAACTTTCAACCCTAACTTTCAACCCTAACTCTTCTCTGATTGGTTAGTACCCAAATGAGTCACATACCTAAATTTTCGTATTCCCCTATAACCCTGGGCCAAACAAAAATAGAAAAATAATCCTAAGTGTCAACCCTAACTTTCAACCCTAACTTTCAACCCTAACTTTCAACCCTAACTTTCAACCCTAACTTTCAACCCTAACTCTTCTCTGATTGGTTAGTACCCAAATGAGTCACATACCTAAATTTTCGTATTCCCCTATAACCCTGGGCCAAACAAAAATAGAAAAATAATCCTAAGTGTCAACCCTAACTTTCAACCCTAACTTTCAACCCTAACTTTCAACCCTAACTCTTCTCTGATTGGTTAGTACCCAAATGAGTCACATACCTAAATTTTCGTATTCCCCTATAACCCTGGGCCAAACAAAAATAGAAAAATAATCCTAAGTGTCAACCCTAACTTTCAACCCTAACTTTCAACCTAACTTCAACCCTAACTTTCAACCCTAACTTTCAACCCTAACTTTCAACCCTAACTCTTCTCTGATTGGTTAGTACCCAAATGAGTCACATACCTAAATTTTCGTATTCCCCTATAACCCTGGCCAAACAAAAATAGAAAATAATCCTAAGTGTCAACCCTAACTTTCAACCCTAACTTTCAACCCTAACTTCAACCCTAACTTTCAACCCTAACTTTCAACCCTAACTTTCAACCCTAACTTTCAACCCTAACTCTTCTCTGATTGGTTAGTACCCAAATGAGTCACATACCTAAATTTTCGTATTCCCCTATAACCCTGAACCCTAACCCTAACCCTAACCTACCTACTACCCTAACTTTCAACCCTAACTTTCAACCCTAACTCTTCTCTGATTGGTTAGTACCCAAATGAGTCACATACCTAAATTTTCGTATTCCCCTATAACCCTAGACCCTAACCCTAACCCTAACCCTAACCCTAACCCTAACCTATAACCCTGGCCAAACAAAAATAGAAAATAACCCTAACTTTCAACCCTAACTTTCAACCCTAACTTTCAACCCTAACTCTTCTCTGATTGGTTAGTACCCAAATGAGTCACATACCTAAATTTTCGTATTCCCCTATAACCCTGGGCCAAACAAAAATAGAAAAATAATCCTAAGTGTCAACCCTAACTTTCAACCTAACTTTCAACCCTAACTTTCAACCCTAACTCTTCTCTGATTGGTTAGTACCCAAATGAGTCACATACCTAAATTTTCGTATTCCCCCTATAACCCTGGGCCAAACAAAAATAGAAAAATAATCCTAAGTGTCAACCCTAACTTTCAAACCCTAACTCTTCTCTGATTGGTTAGTACCCAAATGAGTCACATACCTAAATTTTCGTATTCCCCTATAACCCTGGGCCAAACAAAAATAGAAAAATAATCCTAAGTGTCAACCTAACTTCAACCCTAACTTTCAACCCTAACTTTCAACCCTAACTTTCAACCCTAACTTTCAACCTAACTTTCAACCCTAACTTTCAACCCTAACTCTTCTCTGATTGGTTAGTACCCAAATGAGTCACATACCTAAATTTTCGTATTCCCCTATAACCCTGGGCCAAACAAAAATAGAAAAATAATCCTAAGTGTCAACCCTAACTTTCAACCCTAACTTTCAACCCTAACTTTCAACCCTAACTCTTCTCTGATTGGTTAGTACCCAAATGAGTCACATACCTAAATTTTCGTATTCCCTATAACCCTGGGCCAAACAAAAATAGAAAAATAATCCTAAGTGTCAACCCTAACTTTCAACCCTAACTTTCAACCCTAACTTTCAACCCTAACTTTCAACCCTAACTCTTCTCTGATTGGTTAGTACCCAAATGAGTCACATACCTAAATTTTCGTATTCCCCTATAACCCTGGGCCAAACAAAAATAGAAAAATAATCCTAAGTGTCAACCCTAACTTTCAACCCTAACTTTCAACCCTAACTTTCAACCCTAACTTTCAACCCTAACTTTCAACCCTAACTCTTCTCTGATTGGTTAGTACCCAAATGAGTCACATACCTAAATTTTCGTATTCCCCTATAACCCTGGGCCAAACAAAAATAGAAAAATAATCCTAAGTGTCAACCCTAACTTTCAACCCTAACTTTCAACCCTAACTTTCAACCCTAACTTTCAACCCTAACTCTTCTCTGATTGGTTAGTACCCAAATGAGTCACATACCTAAATTTTCGTATTCCCCTATAACCCTGGGCCAAACAAAAATAGAAAAATAACCCTAACTTTCAACCCTAACTTTCAACCCTAACTTTCAACCCTAACTTTCAACCCTAACTCTTCTCTGATTGGTTAGTACCCAAATGAGTCACATACCTAAATTTTCGTATTCCCCCTATAACCCTGGGCCAAACAAAAATAGAAAAAATAATCCTAACTTTCAACCCTAACTTTCAACCCTAACTTTCAACCCTAACTTTCAACCCTAACTTTCAACCCTAACTCTTCTCTGATTGGTTAGTACCCAAATGAGTCACATACCTAAATTTTCGTATTCCCCTATAACCCTGGGCCAAACAAAAATAGAAAAATAATCCTAAGTGTCAACCCTAACTTTCAACCCTAACTTTCAACCCTAACTTTCAACCCTAACTTTCAACCCTAACTTTCAACCCTAACTCTTCTCTGATTGGTTAGTACCCAAATGAGTCACATACCTAAATTTTCGTATTCCCCTATAACCCTGGGCCAAACAAAAATAGAAAAATAATCCTAAGTGTCAACCCTAACTTTCAACCCTAACTTTCAACCCTAACTTTCAACCCTAACTCTTCTCTGATTGGTTAGTACCCAAATGAGTCACATACCTAAATTTTCGTATTCCCCTATAACCCTGGGCCAAACAAAAATAGAAAAATAATCCTAAGTGTCAACCCTAACTTTCAACCCTAACTTTCAACCCTAACTTTCAACCCTAACTTTCAACCCTAACTTTCAACCCTAACTCTTCTCTGATTGGTTAGTACCCAAATGAGTCACATACCTAAATTTTCGTATTCCCCTATAACCCTGGGCCAAACAAAAATAGAAAAATAATCCTAAGTGTCAACCCTAACTTTCAACCCTAACTTTCAACCCTAACTTTCAACCCTAACTTTCAACCCTAACTCTTCTCTGATTGGTTAGTACCCAAATGAGTCACATACCTAAATTTTCGTATTCCCTATAACCTGGGCCAAACAAAAATAGAAAAATAATCCTAAGTGTCAACCCTAACTTTCAACCCTAACTTTCAACCCTAACTTTCAACCCTAACTTTCAACCCTAACTCTTCTCTGATTGGTTAGTACCCAAATGAGTCACATACCTAAATTTTCGTATTCCCCTATAACCCTGGGCCAAACAAAAATAGAAAAATAACCCTAACTTTCAACCCTAACTTTCAACCCTAACTTTCAACCCTAACTTTCAACCCTAACTCTTCTCTGATTGGTTAGTACCCAAATGAGTCACATACCTAAATTTTCGTATTCCCCTATAACCCTGGGCCAAACAAAAATAGAAAAATAATCCTAAGTGTCAACCCTAACTTTCAACCCTAACTTTCAACCCTAACTTTCAACCCTAACTTTCAACCCTAACTCTTCTCTGATTGGTTAGTACCCAAATGAGTCACATACCTAAATTTTCGTATTCCCCTATAACCCTGGGCCAAACAAAAATAGAAAAATAATCCTAAGTGTCAACCCTAACTTTCAACCCTAACTTTCACCCTAACTTTCAACCCTAACTCTTCTCTGATTGGTTAGTACCCAAATGAGTCACATACCTAAATTTTCGTATTCCCCTATAACCCTGGGCCAAACAAAAATAGAAAAATAACCTAACTTGTCAAACCCTAACTTTCAACCCTAACTTTCAACCCTAACTTTCAACCCTAACTCTTCTCTGATTGGTTAGTACCCAAATGAGTCACATACCTAAATTTTCGTATTCCCCTATAACCCTGGGCCAAACAAAAATAGAAAAATAATCCTAAGTGTCAACCCTAACTTTCAACCCTAACTTTCAACCCTAACTTTTCAACCCTAACTTTCAACCCTAACTCTTCTCTGATTGGTTAGTACCCAAATGAGTCACATACCTAAATTTTCGTATTCCCCTATAACCCTGGGCCAAACAAAAATAGAAAAATAATCCTAAGTGTCAACCCTAACTTTCAACCCTAACTTTCAACCCTAACTTTCAACCCTAACTTTCAACCCTAACTTTCAACCCTAACTTTCAACCCTAACTCTTCTCTGATTGGTTAGTACCCAAATGAGTCACATACCTAAATTTTCGTATTCCCCTATAACCCTGGGCCAAACAAAAATAGAAAAATAATCCTAAGTGTCAACCCTAACTTTCAACCCTAACTTTCAACCCTAACTTTCAACCCTAACTCTTCTCTGATTGGTTAGTACCCAAATGAGTCACATACCTAAATTTTCGTATTCCCCTATAACCCTGGGCCAAACAAAAATAGAAAAATAATCCTAAGTGTCAACCCTAACTTTCAACCCTAACTTTCAACCCTAACTTTCAACCCTAACTTTCAACCCTAACTTTCAACCCTAACTCTTCTCTGATTGGTTAGTACCCAAATGAGTCACATACCTAAATTTTCGTATTCCCCTATAACCCTGGGCCAAACAAAAATAGAAAAATAACCCTAACTTTCAACCCTAACTTTCAACCCTAACTTTCAACCCTAACTTTCAACCCTAACTCTTCTCTGATTGGTTAGTACCCAAATGAGTCACATACCTAAATTTTCGTATTCCCCTATAACCCTGGGCCAAACAAAAATAGAAAATAATCCTAAGTGTCAACCCTAACTTTCAACCCTAACTTTCAACCCTAACTTTCAACCCTAACTTTCAACCCTAACTCTTCTCTGATTGGTTAGTACCCAAATGAGTCACATACCTAAATTTTCGTATTCCCCTATAACCTGGGCCAAACAAAAATAGAAAAATAATCCTAAGTGTCAACCCTAACTTTCAACCCTAACTTTCAACCCTAACTTTCAACCCTAACTTTCAACCCTAACTTTCAACCCTAACTCTTCTCTGATTGGTTAGTACCCAAATGAGTCACATACCTAAATTTTCGTATTCCCCTATAACCCTGGGCCAAACAAAAATAGAAAAATAATCCTAAGTGTCAACCCTAACTTTCAACCCTAACTTTCAACCCTAACTTTCAACCCTAACTCTTCTCTGATTGGTTAGTACCCAAATGAGTCACATACCTAAATTTTCGTATTCCCCTATAACCCTGGGCCAAACAAAAATAGAAAAATAATCCTAAGTGTCAACCCTAACTTTCAACCCTAACTTTCAACCCTAACTTTCAACCCTAACTTTCAACCCTAACTCTTCTCTGATTGGTTAGTACCCAAATGAGTCACATACCTAAATTTTCGTATTCCCCTATAACCCTGGGCCAAACAAAAATAGAAAAATAATCCTAAGTGTCAACCCTAACTTTCAACCCTAACTTTCAACCCTAACTTTCAACCCTAACTTTCAACCCTAACTTTCAACCCTAACTCTTCTCTGATTGGTTAGTACCCAAATGAGTCACATACCTAAATTTTCGTATTCCCCTATAACCCTGGGCCAAACAAAAATAGAAAAATAATCCTAAGTGTCAACCCTAACTTTCAACCCTAACTTTCAACCCTAACTTTCAACCCTAACTTTCAACCCTAACTCTTCTCTGATTGGTTAGTACCCAAATGAGTCACATACCTAAATTTTCGTATTCCCCTATAACCCTGGGCCAAACAAAAATAGAAAAATAACCCTAACTTTCAACCCTAACTTTCAACCCTAACTTTCAACCCTAACTTTCAACCCTAACTCTTCTCTGATTGGTTAGTACCCCAAATGAGTCACATACCTAAATTTTCGTATTCCCCTATAACCCTGGGCCAAACAAAAATAGAAAAATAATCCTAAGTGTCAACCCTAACTTTCAACCCTAACTTTCAACCCTAACTTTCACCCTAACTTTCAACCCTAACTCTTCTCTGATTGGTTAGTACCCAAAAAAGTCACATACCTAAATTTTCGTATTCCCCTATAACCCTGGGCCAAACAAAAATAGAAAAATAATCCTAAGTGTCAACCCTAACTTTCAACCCTAACTTTCAACCCTAACTTTCAACCCTAACTTTCAACCTAACTTTCAACCCTAACTTTCAACCCTAACTCTTCTCTGATTGGTTAGTACCCAAATGAGTCACATACCTAAATTTTCGTATTCCCCTATAACCCTGGGCCAAACAAAAATAGAAAAATAATCCTAAGTGTCAACCCTAACTTTCAACCCTAACTTTCAACCCTAACTTTCAACCCTAACTCTTCTCTGATTGGTTAGTACCCAAATGAGTCACATACCTAAATTTTCGTATTCCCCTATAACCCTGGGCCAAACAAAAATAGAAAAATAATCCTAAGTGTCAACCCTAACTTTCAACCCTAACTTTCAACCCTAACTTTCAACCCTAACTCTTCTCTGATTGGTTAGTACCCAAATGAGTCACATACCTAAATTTTCGTATTCCCCTATAACCCTGGGCCAAACAAAAATCGAAAAATAATCCTAAGTGTCAACCCTAACTTTCAACCCTAACTTTCAACCCTAACTTTCAACCCTAACTTTCAACCCTAACTTTCAACCCTAACTCTTCTCTGATTGGTTAGTACCCAAATGAGTCACATACCTAAATTTTCGTATTCCCCTATAACCCTGGGCCAAACAAAAATAGAAAAATAATCCTAAGTGTCAACCCTAACTTTCAACCCTAACTTTCAACCCTAACTTTCAACCCTAACTTTCAACCCTAACTTTCAACCCTAACTTTCAACCCTAACTCTTCTCTGATTGGTTAGTACCCAAATGAGTCACATACCTAAATTTTCGTATTCCCCTATAACCCTGGCCAAACAAAAATAGAAAAATAATCCTAAGTGTCAACCCTAACTTTCAACCCTAACTTTCAACCCTAACTTTCAACCCTAACTCTTCTCTGATTGGTTAGTACCCAAATGAGTCACATACCTAAATTTTCGTATTCCCCTATAACCCTGGCCAAACAAAAATAGAAAAATAATCCAAAGTGTCAACCCTAACTTTCAACCCTAACTTTCAACCCTAACTTTCAACCCTAACTCTTCTCTGATTGGGTTAGTACCCAAATGAGTCACATACCTAAATTTTCGTATTCCCCTATAACCCTGGGCCAAACAAAAATAGAAAAATAATCCTAAGTGTCAACCCTAACTTTCAACCCTAACTTTCAACCCTAACTTTCAACCCTAACTTTCAACCCTAACTTTCAACCCTAACTCTTCTCTGATTGGTTAGTACCCAAATGAGTCACATACCTAAATTTTCGTATTCCCCTATAACCCTAACCCTAACCCTAACCCTAACCCTAACCCTAACCCTAACTCTAACCCTAACCCTAACCCTAACCCTAACCCTAACCCTAACCCTAACCCTAACCCTAACCCTGGGCCAAACAAAAATAGAAAAATAATCCTAACTTTCAACCCTAACTTTCAACCCTAACTTTCAACCCTAACTTTCAACCCTAACTCTTCTCTGATTGGTTAGTACCCAAATGAGTCACATACCTAAATTTTCGTATTCCCCTATAACCCTGGGCCAAACAAAAATAGAAAAATAATCCTAAGTGTCAACCCTAACTTTCAACCCTAACTTTCAACCCTAACTTTCAACCCTAACTTTCAACCCTAACTCTTCTCTGATTGGTTAGTACCCAAATGAGTCACATACCTAAATTTTCGTATTCCCCTATAACCCTGGGCCAAACAAAAATAGAAAAATAATCCTAAGTGTCAACCCTAACTTTCAACCCTAACTTTCAACCCTAACTTTCAACCCTAACTCTTCTCTGATTGGTTAGTACCCAAATGAGTCACATACCTAAATTTTCGTATTCCCCTATAACCCTAACCCTAACCCTAACCCTAACCCTAACCTAACCCTAACCCTAACCCCTAACCCTAACTTTCAACCCTAACTTTCAACCCTAACTTTCAACCCTAACTTTCAACCCTAACTTTCAACCCTAACTCTTCTCTGATTGGTTAGTACCCAAATGAGTCACATACCTAAATTTTCGTATTCCCCTATAACCCTGGGCCAAACAAAAATAGAAAAATAATCCTAAGTGTCAACCCTAACTTTCAACCCTAACTTTCAACCCTAACTTTCAACCCTAACTTTCAACCCTAACTTTCAACCCTAACTCTTCTCTGATTGGTTAGTACCCAAATGAGTCACATACCTAAATTTTCGTATTCCCCTATAACCCTGGGCCAAACAAAAATAGAAAAATAATCCTAAGTGTCAACCCTAACTTTCAACCCTAACTTTCAACCCTAACTTTCAACCCTAACTTTCAACCCTAACTCTTCTCTGATTGGTTAGTACCCAAATGAGTCACATACCTAAATTTTCATATTCCCCTATAACCCTGGGCCAAACAAAAATAGAAAAATAATCCTAAGTGTCAACCCTAACTTTCAACCCTAACTTTCAACCCTAACTTTCAACCCTAACTTTCAACCCTAACTTTCAACCCTAACTCTTCTCTGATTGGTTAGTACCCAAATGAGTCACATACCTAAATTTTCGTATTCCCCTATAACCCTGGGCCAAACAAAAATAGAAAAATAATCCTAAGTGTCAACCCTAACTTTCAACCCTAACTTTCAACCCTAACTTTCAACCCTAACTCTTCTCTGATTGGTTAGTACCTAAATGAGTCACATACCTAAATTTTCGTATTCCCCTATAACCCTGGGCCAAACAAAAATAGAAAAATAATCCTAAGTGTCAACCCTAACTTTCAACCCTAACTTTCAACCCTAACTTTCAACCCTAACTTTCAACCCTAACTTTCAACCCTAACTCTTCTCTGATTGGTTAGTACCCAAATGAGTCACATACCTAAATTTTCGTATTCCCCTATAACCCTGGGCCAAACAAAAATAGAAAAATAATCCTAAGTGTCAACCCTAACTTTCAACCCTAACTTTCAACCCTAACTTTCAACCCTAACTTTCAACCCTAACTTTCAACCCTAACTTTCAACCCTAACTCTTCTCTGATTGGTTAGTACCCAAATGAGTCACATACCTAAATTTTCGTATTCCCCTATAACCCTGGGCCAAACAAAAATAGAAAAATAATCCTAAGTGTCAACCCTAACTTTCAACCCTAACTTTCAACCCTAACTTTCAACCCTAACTTTCAACCCTAACTTTCAACCCTAACTTTCAACCCTAACTCTTCTCTGATTGGTTAGTACCCAAATGAGTCACATACCTAAATTTTCGTATTCCCCTATAACCCTGGGCCAAACAAAAATAGAAAAATAATCCTAAGTGTCAACCCTAACTTTCAACCCTAACTTTCAACCCTAACTTTCAACCCTAACTTTCAACCCTAACTTTCAACCCTAACTTTCAACCCTAACTTTCAACCCTAACTCTTCTCTGATTGGTTAGTACCCAAATGAGTCACATACCTAAATTTTCGTATTCCCCTATAACCCTGGGCCAAACAAAAATAGAAAAATAATCCTAAGTGTCAACCCTAACTTTCAACCCTAACTTTCAACCCTAACTTTCAACCCTAACTTTCAACCCTAACTTTCAACCCTAACTCTTCTCTGATTGGTTAGTACCCAAATGAGTCACATACCTAAATTTTCGTATTCCCCTATAACCCTGGGCCAAACAAAAATAGAAAAATAATCCTAAGTGTCAACCCTAACTTTCAACCCTAACTTTCAACCCTAACTTTCAACCCTAACTCTTCTCTGATTGGTTAGTACCCAAATGAGTCACATACCTAAATTTTCGTATTCCCCTATAACCCTGGGCCAAACAAAAATAGAAAAATAATCCTAAGTGTCAACCCTAACTTTCAACCCTAACTTTCAACCCTAACTTTCAACCCTAACTCTTCTCTGATTGGTTAGTACCTAAATGAGTCACATACCTAAATTTTCGTATTCCCCTATAACCCTAACCCTAACCCTAACCCTAACCCTAACCCTAACCCTAACCCTAACCCTAACCCTAACCCTAACCCTAACCCTAACTTTCAACCCTAACTTTCAACCCTAACTTTCAACCCTAACTTTCAACCCTAACTTTCAACCCTAACTCTTCTCTGATTGGTTAGTACCCAAATGAGTCACATACCTAAATTTTCGTATTCCCCTATAACCCTAACCCTAACCCTAACCCTAACCCTAACCCTACCCCTAACTTTCAACCCTAACTTTCAACCCTAACTTTCAACACTAACTCTTCTCTGATTGGTTAGTACCCAAATGAGTCACATACCTAAATTTTCGTATTCCCCTATAACCCTGGGCCAAACAAAAATAGAAAAATAATCCTAAGTGTCAACCCTAACTTTCAACCCTAACTTTCAACCCTAACTTTCAACCCTAACTTTCAACCCTAACTCTTCTCTGATTGGTTAGTACCCAAATGAGTCACATACCTAAATTTTCGTATTCCCCTATAACCCTGGGCCAAACAAAAATAGAAAAATAATCCTAAGTGTCAACCCTAACTTTCAACCCTAACTTTCAACCCTAACTTTCAACCCTAACTTTCAACCCTAACTTTCAACCCTAACTCTTCTCTGATTGGTTAGTACCCAAATGAGTCACATACCTAAATTTTCGTATTCCCCTATAACCCTGGGCCAAACAAAAATAGAAAAATAATCCTAAGTGTCAACCCTAACTTTCAACCCTAACTTTCAACCCTAACTTTCAACCCTAACTCTTCTCTGATTGGTTAGTACCCAAATGAGTCACATACCTAAATTTTCGAATTCCCCTTTAACCCTGGGACAAACAAAAATAGAAAAATAATCCTAAGTGTCAACCCTAACTTTCAACCCTAACTTTCAACCCTAACTTTCAACCCTAACTTTCAACCCTAACTCTTCTCTGATTGGTTAGTACCCAAATGAGTCACATACCTAAATTTTCGTATTCCCCTTTAACCCTGGGCCAAACAAAAATAGAAAAATAATCCTAAGTGTCAACCCTAACTTTCAACCCTAACTTTCAACCCTAACTTTCAACCCTAACTTTCAACCCTAACTCTTCTCTAATTGGTTATTACCCAAATGAGTCACATACCTAAATTTTCGTATTCCCCTATAACCCTGGGCCAAACAAAAATAGAAAAATAATCCTAAGTGTCAACCCTAACTTTCAACCCTAACTTTCAACCCTAACTTTCAACCCTAACTTTCAACCCTAACTTTCAACCCTAACTCTTCTCTGATTGGTTAGTACCCAAATGAGTCACATACCTAAATTTTCGTATTCCCCTATAACCCTGGGCCAAACAAAAATAGAAAAATAATCCTAAGTGTCAACCCTAACTTTCAACCCTAACTTTCAACCCTAACTTTCAACCCTAACTTTCAACCCTAACTTTCAACCCTAACTCTTCTCTGATTGGTTAGTACCCAAATGAGTCACATACCTAAATTTTCGTATTCCCCTATAACCCTAACCCTAACCCTAACCCTAACCCTAACCCTAACCCTAACCCTAACTTTCAACCCTAACTTTCAACCCTAACTTTCAACCCTAACTCTTCTCTGATTGGTTAGTACCCAAATGAGTCACATACCTAAATTTTCGTATTCCCCTATAACCCTGGGCCAAACAAAAATAGAAAAATAATCCTAATGTCAACCCTAACTTTCAACCCTAACTTTCAACCCTAACTTTCAACCCTAACTTTCAACCCTAACTTTCAACCCTAACTCTTCTCTGATTGGTTAGTACCCAAATGAGTCACATACCTAAATTTTCGTATTCCCCTATAACCCTGGGCCAAACAAAAATAGAAAAATAATCCTAAGTGTCAACCCTAACTTTCAACCCTAACTTTCAACCCTAACTTTCAACCCTAACTCTTCTCTGATTGGTTAGTACCCAAATGAGTCACATACCTAAATTTTCGTATTCCCCTTTAACCCTGGGCCAAACAAAAATAGAAAAATAATCCTAAGTGTCAACCCTAACTTTCAACCCTAACTTTCAACCCTAACTTTCAACCCTAACTTTCAACCCTAACTCTTCTCTGATTGGTTAGTACCCAAATGAGTCACATACCTACATTTTCGTATTCCCCTATAACCCTGGGCCAAACAAAAATAGAAAAATAATCCTAAGTGTCAACCCTAACTTTCAACCCTAACTTTCAACCCTAACTTTCAACCCTAACTTTCAACCCTAACTTTCAACCCTAACTCTTCTCTGATTGGTTAGTACCCAAATGAGTCACATACCTAAATTTTCGTATTCCCCTATAACCCTGGGCCAAACAAAAATAGAAAAATAACCCTAACTTTCAACCCTAACTTTCAACCCTAACTTTCAACCCTAACTTTCAACCCTAACTCTTCTCTGATTGGTTAGTACCCAAATGAGTCACATACCTAAATTTTCGTATTCCCCTATAACCCTAACCCTAACCCTAACCCTAACCCTAACCCTAACCCTAACCCTAACCCTAACCCTAACCCTAACCCTAACCCTAACCCTAACCCTAACCCTAACCCTAACCCTAACCCTAACTTTCAACCCTAACTTTCAACCCTAACTTTCAACCCTAACTTTCAACCCTAACTCTTCTCTGATTGGTTAGTACCCAAATGAGTCACATACCTAAATTTTCGTATTCCCCTATAACCCTGGGCCAAACAAAAATAGAAAAATAATCCTAAGTGTCAACCCTAACTTTCAACCCTAACTTTCAACCCTAACTTTCAACCCTAACTCTTCTCTGATTGGTTAGTACCCAAATGAGTCACATACCTAAATTTTCGTATTCCCCTATAACCCTGGGCCAAACAAAAATAGAAAAATAATCCTAAGTGTCAACCCTAACTTTCAACCCTAACTTTCAACCCTAACTTTCAACCCTAACTCTTCTCTGATTGGTTAGTACCTAAATGAGTCACATACCTAAATTTTCGTATTCCCCTATAACCCTAACCCTAACCCTAACCCTAACCCTAACCCTAACCCTAACCCTAACCCTAACTTTCAACCCTAACTTTCAACCCTAACTTTCAACCCTAACTTTCAACCCTAACTTTCAACCCTAACTCTTCTCTGATTGGTTAGTACCCAAATGAGTCACATACCTAAATTTTCGTATTCCCCTATAACCCTAACCCTAACCCTAACCCTAACCCTAACCCTACCCCTAACTTTCAACCCTAACTTTCAACCCTAACTTTCAACCCTAACTCTTCTCTGATTGGTTAGTACCCAAATGAGTCACATACCTAAATTTTCGTATTCCCCTATAACCCTGGGCCAAACAAAAATAGAAAAATAATCCTAAGTGTCAACCCTAACTTTCAACCCTAACTTTCAACCCTAACTTTCAACCCTAACTTTCAACCCTAACTCTTCTCTGATTGGTTAGTACCCAAATGAGTCACATACCTAAATTTTCGTATTCCCCTATAACCCTGGGCCAAACAAAAATAGAAAAATAATCCTAAGTGTCAACCCTAACTTTCAACCCTAACTTTCAACCCTAACTTTCAACCCTAACTTTCAACCCTAACTTTCAACCCTAACTCTTCTCTGATTGGTTAGTACCCAAATGAGTCACATACCTAAATTTTCGTATTCCCCTATAACCCTGGGCCAAACAAAAATAGAAAAATAATCCTAAGTGTCAACCCTAACTTTCAACCCTAACTTTCAACCCTAACTTTCAACCCTAACTCTTCTCTGATTGGTTAGTACCCAAATGAGTCACATACCTAAATTTTCGAATTCCCCTTTAACCCTGGGACAAACAAAAATAGAAAAATAATCCTAAGTGTCAACCCTAACTTTCAACCCTAACTTTCAACCCTAACTTTCAACCCTAACTTTCAACCCTAACTCTTCTCTGATTGGTTAGTACCCAAATGAGTCACATACCTAAATTTTCGTATTCCCCTTTAACCCTGGGCCAAACAAAAATAGAAAAATAATCCTAAGTGTCAACCCTAACTTTCAACCCTAACTTTCAACCCTAACTTTCAACCCTAACTTTCAACCCTAACTCTTCTCTAATTGGTTATTACCCAAATGAGTCACATACCTAAATTTTCGTATTCCCCTATAACCCTGGGCCAAACAAAAATAGAAAAATAATCCTAAGTGTCAACCCTAACTTTCAACCCTAACTTTCAACCCTAACTTTCAACCCTAACTTTCAACCCTAACTTTCAACCCTAACTCTTCTCTGATTGGTTAGTACCCAAATGAGTCACATACCTAAATTTTCGTATTCCCCTATAACCCTGGGCCAAACAAAAATAGAAAAATAATCCTAAGTGTCAACCCTAACTTTCAACCCTAACTTTCAACCCTAACTTTCAACCCTAACTTTCAACCCTAACTTTCAACCCTAACTCTTCTCTGATTGGTTAGTACCCAAATGAGTCACATACCTAAATTTTCGTATTCCCCTATAACCCTAACCCTAACCCTAACCCTAACCCTAACCCTAACCCTAACCCTAACTTTCAACCCTAACTTTCAACCCTAACTTTCAACCCTAACTCTTCTCTGATTGGTTAGTACCCAAATGAGTCACATACCTAAATTTTCGTATTCCCCTATAACCCTGGGCCAAACAAAAATAGAAAAATAATCCTAATGTCAACCCTAACTTTCAACCCTAACTTTCAACCCTAACTTTCAACCCTAACTTTCAACCCTAACTTTCAACCCTAACTCTTCTCTGATTGGTTAGTACCCAAATGAGTCACATACCTAAATTTTCGTATTCCCCTATAACCCTGGGCCAAACAAAAATAGAAAAATAATCCTAAGTGTCAACCCTAACTTTCAACCCTAACTTTCAACCCTAACTTTCAACCCTAACTCTTCTCTGATTGGTTAGTACCCAAATGAGTCACATACCTAAATTTTCGTATTCCCCTTTAACCCTGGGCCAAACAAAAATAGAAAAATAATCCTAAGTGTCAACCCTAACTTTCAACCCTAACTTTCAACCCTAACTTTCAACCCTAACTTTCAACCCTAACTCTTCTCTGATTGGTTAGTACCCAAATGAGTCACATACCTACATTTTCGTATTCCCCTATAACCCTGGGCCAAACAAAAATAGAAAAATAATCCTAAGTGTCAACCCTAACTTTCAACCCTAACTTTCAACCCTAACTTTCAACCCTAACTTTCAACCCTAACTTTCAACCCTAACTCTTCTCTGATTGGTTAGTACCCAAATGAGTCACATACCTAAATTTTCGTATTCCCCTATAACCCTGGGCCAAACAAAAATAGAAAAATAACCCTAACTTTCAACCCTAACTTTCAACCCTAACTTTCAACCCTAACTTTCAACCCTAACTCTTCTCTGATTGGTTAGTACCCAAATGAGTCACATACCTAAATTTTCGTATTCCCCTATAACCCTGGGCCAAACAAAAATAGAAAAATAATCCTAAGTGTCAACCCTAACTTTCAACCCTAACTTTCAACCCTAACTTTCAACCCTAACTTTCAACCCTAACTTTCAACCCTAACTTTCAACCCTAACTCTTCTCTGATTGGTTAGTACCCAAATGAGTCACATACCTAAATTTTCGTATTCCCCTATAACCCTGGGCCAAACAAAAATAGAAAAATAATCCTAATGTCAACCCTAACTTTCAACCCTAACTTTCAACCCTAACTTTCAACCCTAACTTTCAACCCTAACTCTTCTCTGATTGGTTAGTACCCAAATGAGTCACATACCTAAATTTTCGTATTCCCCTATAACCCTGGGCCAAACAAAAATAGAAAAATAATCCTAATGTCAACCCTAACTTTCAACCCTAACTTTCAACCCTAACTTTCAACCCTAACTTTCAACCCTAACTTTCAACCCTAACTCTTCTCTGATTGGTTAGTACCCAAATGAGTCACATACCTAAATTTTCGTATTCCCCTATAACCCTGGGCCAAACAAAAATAGAAAAATAATCCTAACTTTCAACCCTAACTTTCAACCCTAACTTTCAACCCTAACTTTCAACCCTAACTTTCAACCCTAACTTTCAACCCTAACTCTTCTCTGATTGGTTAGTACCCAAATGAGTCACATACCTAAATTTTCGTATTCCCCTATAACCCTGGGCCAAACAAAAATAGAAAAATAATCCTAAGTGTCAACCCTAACTTTCAACCCTAACTTTCAACCCTAACTTTCAACCCTAACTTTCAACCCTAACTCTTCTCTGATTGGTTAGTACCCAAATGAGTCACATACCTAAATTTTCGTATTCCCCTATAACCCTAACCCTAACCCTAACCCTAACCCTAACCCTAACCCTAACCCTAACTTTCAACCCTAACTTTCAACCCTAACTTTCAACCCTAACTCTTCTCTGATTGGTTAGTACCCAAATGAGTCACATACCTAAATTTTCGTATTCCCCTATAACCCTGGGCCAAACAAAAATAGAAAAATAATCCTAATGTCAACCCTAACTTTCAACCCTAACTTTCAACCCTAACTTTCAACCCTAACTTTCAACCCTAACTTTCAACCCTAACTCTTCTCTGATTGGTTAGTACCCAAATGAGTCACATACCTAAATTTTCGTATTCCCCTATAACCCTGGGCCAAACAAAAATAGAAAAATAATCCTAACTTTCAACCCTAACTTTCAACCCTAACTTTCAACCCTAACTTTCAACCCTAACTTTCAACCCTAACTTTCAACCCTAACTCTTCTCTGATTGGTTAGTACCCAAATGAGTCACATACCTAAATTTTCGTATTCCCCTATAACCCTAACCCTAACCCTAACCCTAACCCTAACCCTAACCCTAACCCTAACCCTAACCCTAACCCTAACCCTAACCCTAACTTTCAACCCTAACTTTCAACCCTAACTCTTCTCTGATTGGTTAGTACCCAAATGAGTCACATACCTAAATTTTCGTATTCCCCTATAACCTGGGCCAAACAAAAATAGAAAAATAATCCTAATGTCAACCCTAACTTTCAACCCTAACTTTCAACCCTAACTTTCAACCCTAACTCTTCTCTGATTGGTTAGTACCCAAATGAGTCACATACCTAAATTTTCGTATTCCCCTATAACCCTGGGCCAAACAAAAATAGAAAAATAATCCTAACTTTCAACCCTAACTTTCAACCCTAACTTTCAACCCTAACTTTCAACCCTAACTTTCAACCCTAACTCTTCTCTGATTGATTAGTACCCAAATGAGTCACATACCTAAATTTTCGTATTCCCCTATAACCCTGGGCCAAACAAAAATAGAAAAATAATCCTAAGTGTCAACCCTAACTTTCAACCCTAACTTTCAACCCTAACTTTCAACCCTAACTTTCAACCCTAACTTTCAACCCTAACTCTTCTCTGATTGGTTAGTACCCAAATGAGTCACATACCTAAATTTTCGTATTCCCCTATAACCCTAACCCTAACCCTAACCCTAACCCTAACCCTAACCCTAACCCTAACTTTCAACCCTAACTTTCAACCCTAACTTTCAACCCTAACTCTTCTCTGATTGGTTAGTACCCAAATGAGTCACATACCTAAATTTTCGTATTCCCCTATAACCCTAACCCTAACCCTAACCCTAACCCTAACCCTAACCCTAACCCTAACCCTAACCCTAACCCTAACCCTAACCCTAACCCTAACCCTAACCCTAACCCTAACCCTAACCCTAATAATCCTAACTTTCAACCCTAACTTTCAACCCTAACTTTCAACCCTAACTTTCAACCCTAACTTTCAACCCTAACTTTCAACCCTAACTCTTCTCTGATTGGTTAGTACCCAAATGAGTCACATACCTAAATTTTCGTATTCCCCTATAACCCTGGGCCAAACAAAAATAGAAAAATAATCCTAAGTGTCAACCCTAACTTTCAACCCTAACTTTCAACCCTAACTTTCAACCCTAACTCTTCTCTGATTGGTTAGTACCCAAATGAGTCACATACCTAAATTTTCGTATTCCCCTATAACCCTAACCCTAACCCTAACCCTAACCCTAAATTTTCGTATTCCCCTATAACCCTGGGCCAAACAAAAATAGAAAAATAATCCTAAGTGTCAACCCTAACTTTCAACCCTAACTTTCAACCCTAACTTTCAACCCTAACTTTCAACCCTAACTCTTCTCTGATTGGTTAGTACCCAAATGAGTCACATACCTAAATTTTCGTATTCCCCTATAACCCTGGGCCAAACAAAAATAGAAAAATAATCCTAACTTTCAACCCTAACTTTCAACCCTAACTTTCAACCCTAACTTTCAACCCTAACTCTTCTCTGATTGGTTAGTACCCAAATGAGTCACATACCTAAATTTTCGTATTCCCCTATAACCCTGGGCCAAACAAAAATAGAAAAATAATCCTAAGTGTCAACCCTAACTTTCAACCCTAACTTTCAACCCTAACTTTCAACCCTAACTTTCAACCCTAACTTTCAACCCTAACTCTTCTCTGATTGGTTAGTACCCAAATGAGTCACATACCTAAATTTTCGTATTCCCCTATAACCCTGGGCCAAACAAAAATAGAAAAATAATCCTAAGTGTCAACCCTAACTTTCAACCCTAACTTTCAACCCTAACTTTCAACCCTAACTTTCAACCCTAACTCTTCTCTGATTGGTTAGTACCCAAATGAGTCACATACCTAAATTTTCGTATTCCCCTATAACCCTGGGCCAAACAAAAATAGAAAAATAATCCTAAGTGTCAACCCTAACTTTCAACCCTAACTTTCAACCCTAACTTTCAACCCTAACTTTCAACCCTAACTTTCATCCCTAACTCTTCTCTGATTGGTTAGTACCCAAATGAGTCACATACCTAAATTTTCGTATTCCCCTATAACCCTGGGCCAAACAAAAATAGAAAAATAATCCTAAGTGTCAACCCTAACTTTCAACCCTAACTTTCAACCCTAACTTTCAACCCTAACTTTCAACCCTAACTTTCAACCCTAACTCTTCTCTGATTGGTTAGTACCCAAATGAGTCACATACCTAAATTTTCGTATTCCCCTATAACCCTGGGCCAAACAAAAATAGAAAAATAATCCTAAGTGTCAACCCTAACTTTCAACCCTAACTTTCAACCCTAACTTTCAACCCTAACTTTCAACCCTAACTCTTCTCTGATTGGTTAGTACCCAAATGAGTCACATACCTAAATTTTCGTATTCCCCTATAACCCTGGGCCAAACAAAAATAGAAAAATAATCCTAAGTGTCAACCCTAACTTTCAACCCTAACTTTCAACCCTAACTCTTCTCTGATTGGTTAGTACCCAAATGAGTCACATACCTAAATTTTCGTATTCCCCTATAACCCTAACCCTAACCCTAACCCTAATACCCTAACCCTAATACCCTAACCCTAACCCTAACCCTAACTTTCAACCCTAACTTTCAACCCTAACTCTTCTCTGATTGGTTAGTACCCAAATGAGTCACATACCTAAATTTTCGTATTCCCCTATAACCCTAACCCTAACCCTTACCCTAACCCTAACCCTAACCCTAACCCTAAATTTTCGTATTCCCCTATAACCCTAACCCTAACCCTAACCCTAACCCTAACCCCTATAACCCTGGGCCAAACAAAAATAGAAAAATAATCCTAAGTGTCAACCCTAACTTTCAACCCTAACTTTCAACCCTAACTTTCAACCCTAACTCTTCTCTGATTGGTTAGTACCCAAATGAGTCACATACCTAAATTTTCGTATTCCCCTATAACCCTGGGCCAAACAAAAATAGAAAAATAATCCTAACTTTCAACCCTAACTTTCAACCCTAACTTTCAACCCTAACTTTCAACCCTAACTTTCAACCCTAACTCTTCTCTGATTGGTTAGTACCCAAATGAGTCACATACCTAAATTTTCGTATTCCCCTATAACCCTGGGCCAAACAAAAATAGAAAAATAATCCTAACTTTCAACCCTAACTTTCAACCCTAACTTTCAACCCTAACTTTCAACCCTAACTCTTCTCTGATTGGTTAGTACCCAAATGAGTCACATACCTAAATTTTCGTATTCCCCTATAACCCTGGGCCAAACAAAAATAGAAAAATAATCCTAACTTTCAACCCTAACTTTCAACCCTAACTTTCAACCCTAACTTTCAACCCTAACTTTCAACCCTAACTCTTCTCTGATTGGTTAGTACCCAAATGAGTCACATACCTAAATTTTCGTATTCCCCTATAACACTGGGCCAAACAAAAATCGAAAAATAATCCTAAGTGTCAACCCTAACTTTCAACCCTAACTTTCAACCCTAACTTTCAACCCTAACTTTCAACCCTAACTCTTCTCTGATTGGTTAGTACCCAAATGAGTCACATACCTAAATTTTCGTATTCCCCTATAACCCTGGGCCAAACAAAAATAGAAAAATAATCCTAAGTGTCAACCCTAACTTTCAACCCTAACTTTCAACCCTAACTTTCAACCCTAACTCTTCTCTGATTGGTTAGTACCCAAATGAGTCACATACCTAAATTTTCGTATTCCCCTATAACCCTGGGCCAAACAAAAATAGAAAAATAATCCTAAGTGTCAACCCTAACTTTCAACCCTAACTTTCAACCCTAACTTTCAACCCTAACTCTTCTCTGATTGGTTAGTACCCAAATGAGTCACATACCTAAATTTTCGTATTCCCCTATAACCCTGGGCCAAACAAAAATAGAAAAATAATCCTAAGTGTCAACCCTAACTTTCAACCCTAACTTTCAACCCTAACTTTCAACCCTAACTTTCAACCCTAACTCTTCTCTGATTGGTTAGTACCCAAATGAGTCACATACCTAAATTTTCGTATTCCCCTATAACCCTGGGCCAAACAAAAATAGAAAAATAATCCTAAGTGTCAACCCTAACTTTCAACCCTAACTTTCAACCCTAACTTTCAACCCTAACTTTCAACCCTAACTCTTCTCTGATTGGTTAGTACCCAAATGAGTCACATACCTAAATTTTCGTATTCCCCTATAACCCTGGGCCAAACAAAAATAGAAAAATAATCCTAAGTGTCAACCCTAACTTTCAACCCTAACTTTCAACCCTAACTTTCAACCCTAACTTTCAACCCTAACTCTTCTCTGATTGGTTAGTACCCAAATGAGTCACATACCTAAATTTTCGTATTCCCCTATAACCCTGGGCCAAACAAAAATAGAAAAATAATCCTAAGTGTCAACCCTAACTTTCAACCCTAACTTTCAACCCTAACTTTCAACCCTAACTTTCAACCCTAACTTTCAACCCTAACTCTTCTCTGATTG
Organism: Ascaphus truei; assembly: GCF_040206685.1. Taxonomy (NCBI): domain Eukaryota; kingdom Metazoa; phylum Chordata; class Amphibia; order Anura; family Ascaphidae; genus Ascaphus; species Ascaphus truei. Next base: position 25,581 of record NW_027457331.1, read on the forward strand.
GTTAGTACCCAAATGAGTCACATACCTAAATTTTCGTATTCCCCTATAACCCTGGGCCAAACAAAAATAGAAAAATAATCCTAAGTGTCAACCCTAACTTTCAACCCTAACTTTCAACCCTAACTTTCAACCCTAACTCTTCTCTGATTGGTTAGTACCCAAATGAGTCACATACCTAAATTTTCGAATTCCCCTTTAACCCTGGGACAAACAAAAATAGAAAAATAATCCTAAGTGTCAACCCTAACTTTCAACCCTAACTTTCAACCCTAACTTTCAACCCTAACTTTCAACCCTAACTCTTCTCTGATTGGTTAGTACCCAAATGAGTCACATACCTAAATTTTCGTATTCCCCTTTAACCCTGGGCCAAACAAAAATAGAAAAATAATCCTAAGTGTCAACCCTAACTTTCAACCCTAACTTTCAACCCTAACTTTCAACCCTAACTTTCAACCCTAACTCTTCTCTAATTGGTTATTACCCAAATGAGTCACATACCTAAATTTTCGTATTCCCCTATAACCCTGGGCCAAACAAAAATAGAAAAATAATCCTAAGTGTCAACCCTAACTTTCAACCCTAACTTTCAACCCTAACTTTCAACCCTAACTTTCAACCCTAACTTTCAACCCTAACTCTTCTCTGATTGGTTAGTACCCAAATGAGTCACATACCTAAATTTTCGTATTCCCCTATAACCCTGGGCCAAACAAAAATAGAAAAATAATCCTAAGTGTCAACCCTAACTTTCAACCCTAACTTTCAACCCTAACTTTCAACCCTAACTTTCAACCCTAACTTTCAACCCTAACTCTTCTCTGATTGGTTAGTACCCAAATGAGTCACATACCTAAATTTTCGTATTCCCCTATAACCCTAACCCTAACCCTAACCCTAACCCTAACCCTAACCCTAACCCTAACTTTCAACCCTAACTTTCAACCCTAACTTTCAACCCTAACTCTTCTCTGATTGGTTAGTACCCAAATGAGTCACATACCTAAATTTTCGTATTCCCCTATAACCCTGGGCCAAACAAAAATAGAAAAATAATCCTAATGTCAACCCTAACTTTCAACCCTAACTTTCAACCCTAACTTTCAACCCTAACTTTCAACCCTAACTTTCAACCCTAACTCTTCTCTGATTGGTTAGTACCCAAATGAGTCACATACCTAAATTTTCGTATTCCCCTATAACCCTGGGCCAAACAAAAATAGAAAAATAATCCTAAGTGTCAACCCTAACTTTCAACCCTAACTTTCAACCCTAACTTTCAACCCTAACTCTTCTCTGATTGGTTAGTACCCAAATGAGTCACATACCTAAATTTTCGTATTCCCCTTTAACCCTGGGCCAAACAAAAATAGAAAAATAATCCTAAGTGTCAACCCTAACTTTCAACCCTAACTTTCAACCCTAACTTTCAACCCTAACTTTCAACCCTAACTCTTCTCTGATTGGTTAGTACCCAAATGAGTCACATACCTACATTTTCGTATTCCCCTATAACCCTGGGCCAAACAAAAATAGAAAAATAATCCTAAGTGTCAACCCTAACTTTCAACCCTAACTTTCAACCCTAACTTTCAACCCTAACTTTCAACCCTAACTTTCAACCCTAACTCTTCTCTGATTGGTTAGTACCCAAATGAGTCACATACCTAAATTTTCGTATTCCCCTATAACCCTGGGCCAAACAAAAATAGAAAAATAACCCTAACTTTCAACCCTAACTTTCAACCCTAACTTTCAACCCTAACTTTCAACCCTAACTCTTCTCTGATTGGTTAGTACCCAAATGAGTCACATACCTAAATTTTCGTATTCCCCTATAACCCTGGGCCAAACAAAAATAGAAAAATAATCCTAAGTGTCAACCCTAACTTTCAACCCTAACTTTCAACCCTAACTTTCAACCCTAACTTTCAACCCTAACTTTCAACCCTAACTTTCAACCCTAACTCTTCTCTGATTGGTTAGTACCCAAATGAGTCACATACCTAAATTTTCGTATTCCCCTATAACCCTGGGCCAAACAAAAATAGAAAAATAATCCTAATGTCAACCCTAACTTTCAACCCTAACTTTCAACCCTAACTTTCAACCCTAACTTTCAACCCTAACTCTTCTCTGATTGGTTAGTACCCAAATGAGTCACATACCTAAATTTTCGTATTCCCCTATAACCCTGGGCCAAACAAAAATAGAAAAATAATCCTAATGTCAACCCTAACTTTCAACCCTAACTTTCAACCCTAACTTTCAACCCTAACTTTCAACCCTAACTTTCAACCCTAACTCTTCTCTGATTGGTTAGTACCCAAATGAGTCACATACCTAAATTTTCGTATTCCCCTATAACCCTGGGCCAAACAAAAATAGAAAAATAATCCTAACTTTCAACCCTAACTTTCAACCCTAACTTTCAACCCTAACTTTCAACCCTAACTTTCAACCCTAACTTTCAACCCTAACTCTTCTCTGATTGGTTAGTACCCAAATGAGTCACATACCTAAATTTTCGTATTCCCCTATAACCCTGGGCCAAACAAAAATAGAAAAATAATCCTAAGTGTCAACCCTAACTTTCAACCCTAACTTTCAACCCTAACTTTCAACCCTAACTTTCAACCCTAACTCTTCTCTGATTGGTTAGTACCCAAATGAGTCACATACCTAAATTTTCGTATTCCCCTATAACCCTAACCCTAACCCTAACCCTAACCCTAACCCTAACCCTAACCCTAACTTTCAACCCTAACTTTCAACCCTAACTTTCAACCCTAACTCTTCTCTGATTGGTTAGTACCCAAATGAGTCACATACCTAAATTTTCGTATTCCCCTATAACCCTGGGCCAAACAAAAATAGAAAAATAATCCTAATGTCAACCCTAACTTTCAACCCTAACTTTCAACCCTAACTTTCAACCCTAACTTTCAACCCTAACTTTCAACCCTAACTCTTCTCTGATTGGTTAGTACCCAAATGAGTCACATACCTAAATTTTCGTATTCCCCTATAACCCTGGGCCAAACAAAAATAGAAAAATAATCCTAACTTTCAACCCTAACTTTCAACCCTAACTTTCAACCCTAACTTTCAACCCTAACTTTCAACCCTAACTTTCAACCCTAACTCTTCTCTGATTGGTTAGTACCCAAATGAGTCACATACCTAAATTTTCGTATTCCCCTATAACCCTAACCCTAACCCTAACCCTAACCCTAACCCTAACCCTAACCCTAACCCTAACCCTAACCCTAACCCTAACTAACTTTCAACCCTAACTTTCAACCCTAACTCTTCTCTGATTGGTTAGTACCCAAATGAGTCACATACCTAAATTTTCGTATTCCCCTATAACCTGGGCCAAACAAAAATAGAAAAATAATCCTAATGTCAACCCTAACTTTCAACCCTAACTTTCAACCCTAACTTTCAACCCTAACTCTTCTCTGATTGGTTAGTACCCAAATGAGTCACATACCTAAATTTTCGTATTCCCCTATAACCCTGGGCCAAACAAAAATAGAAAAATAATCCTAACTTTCAACCCTAACTTTCAACCCTAACTTTCAACCCTAACTTTCAACCCTAACTCTTCTCTGATTGATTAGTACCCAAATGAGTCACATACCTAAATTTTCGTATTCCCCTATAACCCTGGGCCAAACAAAAATAGAAAAATAATCCTAAGTGTCAACCCTAACTTTCAACCCTAACTTTCAACCCTAACTTTCAACCCTAACTTTCAACCCTAACTTTCAACCCTAACTCTTCTCTGATTGGTTAGTACCCAAATGAGTCACATACCTAAATTTTCGTATTCCCCTATAACCCTAACCCTAACCCTAACCCTAACCCTAACCCTAACCCTAACCCTAACTTTCAACCCTAACTTTCAACCCTAACTTTCAACCCTAACTCTTCTCTGATTGGTTAGTACCCAAATGAGTCACATACCTAAATTTTCGTATTCCCCTATAACCCTAACCCTAACCCTAACCCTAACCCTAACCCTAACCCTAACCCTAACCCTAACCCTAACCCTAACCCTAACCCTAACCCTAACCCTAACCCTAACCCTAACCCTAACCCTAATAATCCTAACTTTCAACCCTAACTTTCAACCCTAACTTTCAACCCTAACTTTCAACCCTAACTTTCAACCCTAACTTTCAACCCTAACTCTTCTCTGATTGGTTAGTACCCAAATGAGTCACATACCTAAATTTTCGTATTCCCCTATAACCCTGGGCCAAACAAAAATAGAAAAATAATCCTAAGTGTCAACCCTAACTTTCAACCCTAACTTTCAACCCTAACTTTCAACCCTAACTCTTCTCTGATTGGTTAGTACCCAAATGAGTCACATACCTAAATTTTCGTATTCCCCTATAACCCTAACCCTAACCCTAACCCTAACCCTAAATTTTCGTATTCCCCTATAACCCTGGGCCAAACAAAAATAGAAAAATAATCCTAAGTGTCAACCCTAACTTTCAACCCTAACTTTCAACCCTAACTTTCAACCCTAACTTTCAACCCTAACTCTTCTCTGATTGGTTAGTACCCAAATGAGTCACATACCTAAATTTTCGTATTCCCCTATAACCCTGGGCCAAACAAAAATAGAAAAATAATCCTAACTTTCAACCCTAACTTTCAACCCTAACTTTCAACCCTAACTTTCAACCCTAACTCTTCTCTGATTGGTTAGTACCCAAATGAGTCACATACCTAAATTTTCGTATTCCCCTATAACCCTGGGCCAAACAAAAATAGAAAAATAATCCTAAGTGTCAACCCTAACTTTCAACCCTAACTTTCAACCCTAACTTTCAACCCTAACTTTCAACCCTAACTTTCAACCCTAACTCTTCTCTGATTGGTTAGTACCCAAATGAGTCACATACCTAAATTTTCGTATTCCCCTATAACCCTGGGCCAAACAAAAATAGAAAAATAATCCTAAGTGTCAACCCTAACTTTCAACCCTAACTTTCAACCCTAACTTTCAACCCTAACTTTCAACCCTAACTCTTCTCTGATTGGTTAGTACCCAAATGAGTCACATACCTAAATTTTCGTATTCCCCTATAACCCTGGGCCAAACAAAAATAGAAAAATAATCCTAAGTGTCAACCCTAACTTTCAACCCTAACTTTCAACCCTAACTTTCAACCCTAACTTTCAACCCTAACTTTCATCCCTAACTCTTCTCTGATTGGTTAGTACCCAAATGAGTCACATACCTAAATTTTCGTATTCCCCTATAACCCTGGGCCAAACAAAAATAGAAAAATAATCCTAAGTGTCAACCCTAACTTTCAACCCTAACTTTCAACCCTAACTTTCAACCCTAACTTTCAACCCTAACTTTCAACCCTAACTCTTCTCTGATTGGTTAGTACCCAAATGAGTCACATACCTAAATTTTCGTATTCCCCTATAACCCTGGGCCAAACAAAAATAGAAAAATAATCCTAAGTGTCAACCCTAACTTTCAACCCTAACTTTCAACCCTAACTTTCAACCCTAACTTTCAACCCTAACTCTTCTCTGATTGGTTAGTACCCAAATGAGTCACATACCTAAATTTTCGTATTCCCCTATAACCCTGGGCCAAACAAAAATAGAAAAATAATCCTAAGTGTCAACCCTAACTTTCAACCCTAACTTTCAACCCTAACTCTTCTCTGATTGGTTAGTACCCAAATGAGTCACATACCTAAATTTTCGTATTCCCCTATAACCCTAACCCTAACCCTAACCCTAATACCCTAACCCTAATACCCTAACCCTAACCCTAACCCTAACTTTCAACCCTAACTTTCAACCCTAACTCTTCTCTGATTGGTTAGTACCCAAATGAGTCACATACCTAAATTTTCGTATTCCCCTATAACCCTAACCCTAACCCTTACCCTAACCCTAACCCTAACCCTAACCCTAACCCTAAATTTTCGTATTCCCCTATAACCCTAACCCTAACCCTAACCCTAACCCTAACCCCTATAACCCTGGGCCAAACAAAAATAGAAAAATAATCCTAAGTGTCAACCCTAACTTTCAACCCTAACTTTCAACCCTAACTTTCAACCCTAACTCTTCTCTGATTGGTTAGTACCCAAATGAGTCACATACCTAAATTTTCGTATTCCCCTATAACCCTGGGCCAAACAAAAATAGAAAAATAATCCTAACTTTCAACCCTAACTTTCAACCCTAACTTTCAACCCTAACTTTCAACCCTAACTTTCAACCCTAACTCTTCTCTGATTGGTTAGTACCCAAATGAGTCACATACCTAAATTTTCGTATTCCCCTATAACCCTGGGCCAAACAAAAATAGAAAAATAATCCTAACTTTCAACCCTAACTTTCAACCCTAACTTTCAACCCTAACTTTCAACCCTAACTCTTCTCTGATTGGTTAGTACCCAAATGAGTCACATACCTAAATTTTCGTATTCCCCTATAACCCTGGGCCAAACAAAAATAGAAAAATAATCCTAACTTTCAACCCTAACTTTCAACCCTAACTTTCAACCCTAACTTTCAACCCTAACTTTCAACCCTAACTCTTCTCTGATTGGTTAGTACCCAAATGAGTCACATACCTAAATTTTCGTATTCCCCTATAACACTGGGCCAAACAAAAATCGAAAAATAATCCTAAGTGTCAACCCTAACTTTCAACCCTAACTTTCAACCCTAACTTTCAACCCTAACTTTCAACCCTAACTCTTCTCTGATTGGTTAGTACCCAAATGAGTCACATACCTAAATTTTCGTATTCCCCTATAACCCTGGGCCAAACAAAAATAGAAAAATAATCCTAAGTGTCAACCCTAACTTTCAACCCTAACTTTCAACCCTAACTTTCAACCCTAACTCTTCTCTGATTGGTTAGTACCCAAATGAGTCACATACCTAAATTTTCGTATTCCCCTATAACCCTGGGCCAAACAAAAATAGAAAAATAATCCTAAGTGTCAACCCTAACTTTCAACCCTAACTTTCAACCCTAACTTTCAACCCTAACTCTTCTCTGATTGGTTAGTACCCAAATGAGTCACATACCTAAATTTTCGTATTCCCCTATAACCCTGGGCCAAACAAAAATAGAAAAATAATCCTAAGTGTCAACCCTAACTTTCAACCCTAACTTTCAACCCTAACTTTCAACCCTAACTTTCAACCCTAACTCTTCTCTGATTGGTTAGTACCCAAATGAGTCACATACCTAAATTTTCGTATTCCCCTATAACCCTGGGCCAAACAAAAATAGAAAAATAATCCTAAGTGTCAACCCTAACTTTCAACCCTAACTTTCAACCCTAACTTTCAACCCTAACTTTCAACCCTAACTCTTCTCTGATTGGTTAGTACCCAAATGAGTCACATACCTAAATTTTCGTATTCCCCTATAACCCTGGGCCAAACAAAAATAGAAAAATAATCCTAAGTGTCAACCCTAACTTTCAACCCTAACTTTCAACCCTAACTTTCAACCCTAACTCTTCTCTGATTGGTTAGTACCCAAATGAGTCACATTCCTAAATTTTCGTATTCCCCTATAACCCTAACCCTAACCCTAACGTTTATCTCTATGGCAATGAACAGACCCGCTTATTGCCCCCCGGTCCGACCCCCCAGAGATGGACTCCAACTGGACAAGCACAGTCTCACCAAGTATGTGGAGGGCACTGATCGGATTGACATGTTTCTAAGGAACTTTGAAATGCAGTGCCGGCGGTACGGGGTGCTTCCCCAGCATAGGGTTGCACGCCTGGACCCGCTACTCTCCAGCTTGGCTAAACAGACTTTGATGGCGCTTACAGAGGAGTTTGCTGATGACTATGACCACCTGAAAGAACTTTTGCTGTTTCAGCATGGTTTTACCCCTGAAGCTTACCGGGGTAAGTTCCGGCTGGAGGAGAGGCACCCTCAGGAGACCTATGTCACTTATGTGACCCGCATGGCTTTGTATGGGTTACACTGGGTGGAGGGCTCTGAGGCCAAGACTTACCAACGCCTGCTGGACCTCATCTTTCAGGAGCAGCTCATGCAGCAGTGCCCGCCGGCGGTGAGGGCTTTTGTGTATGATAAAAAGCCCAAGACCTACACCGAGGCGGCGAGGATGGCAGATGACTATGTGGTCAGCCGGTCCCAGATGACCGCCAAGGTACCAGCCAAAGCGGTAACCCCACCGGCGCCGGCCAAGAAAGCTGTGAGTACCCCCCAGTGGACCCAAAAGCCGCCTGCGGGCAGCGGGTCACAGAAGGCGGGAGAGCTCTGGCATGAGCGCCGGTGCTACAATTGCAACAGCACTGGTCACATCAGACCAGATTGCCCGGAACCCCTGCGTTCCAACGGACCCTATCGAGGGCAACGCACCCCAGCTGCAAAGCCGGTAGCCCGCGTGCGGGTGGCTTCCACCAAAGAACCAGGACCGGTCATGGAAACAACTCCCAGCGAGACGTCCCATGTCACCCCTACCCCGGTTTCTTCAGTGCCTACAACCAGGAGCGGAGGACATCACAGCGCAGACCTGCAGCAGACGGACGGCAGGAGCAAGCATCTCACCCCGGTCACAGTCGGTGACCGGCAAGCAGTTGGCTTACTTGATTCAGGAGCTGCAGTGACCCTGGTCCGACCTGATATGGTCCGGCCAGAGGAATTGATCCCAGGCCCTGGGATACAGATCACTGTGGCTGACGGAGAGCCACGTTTCCTGCAGGTGGCCCGCATTTTTTTGGATTGGGGGGTGGGCAAGGGTGTGCGGGAGGTGGGGGTTTTACCAGGTTTGGATGCTGAAATTCTTTTGGGCAATGACCTGGGACCGATGACCTGCACCTACGACCGTGTGCCCCAGCCCGCTGCAGTGGCGGCGGTTACCCGGAGCCAGACCGCGGCAATGTCGGCGGTGGCCACCCCAGTCCCCCAGCCTTTGGGACCAACGTTAGCGGAGGGCACAGAGGAGCCCAGGGAGGTAAGCCAGGATCAGTTGCAACCACAGGCTGACTTACTGTTCCCCCTTACCGTGTCCCCTTCCCCTGACAATGACATGACTGGGGGGGGGCAGATTTAGGAGCCCAGTTTAGGGAGGCAGTGAAGGCAGACCCTACCCTGGCCGGCGTGAGACTTCGGGCGTCCGAATCTCAGGCAGGGGAGGGCACTGAGCGCTGCCAATGGCATAAGGGACTCCTATACAGAGAAGAAGGGAACCCGAGAATAGAGAAGGGATTGACCGGTAAGCGACAGCTAGTAGTACCCCAGGGGTACCGACAGCAATTGTTATGGGTAGCTCACTCTATTCCGTTAGCGGGACATCAGGGGGTCACCAGAACGCGAGCCCGGTTATTGCAGCGTTATTTCTGGCCGGGGGCATCCAGGGATGCGGCTGATTTCTGCCGCTCCTGTGATGCCTGCCAGCGAGTAGGTAAGGCGGGCGACCGTGTGAAGGCACCCCTGAGACCCCTACCGATAATAGGGGAACCCTTCCAGAAGGTAGCGATGGACCTGATAGGACCCCTCATGATTCCTAGCAGGTCAGGGAAGTGCTACATCCTCACGGTGGTGGATTTTGCCACCCGGTACCCTGAGGCGGTAGCGCTGGGCACCATAAGTGCCAAGACAGTGGCAGCAGCTTTGCTGAACATTTTTGCTAGGGTAGGTTTCCCTAGTGAGATCCTAACTGATCAGGGGTCGCAGTTCATGAGTGAACTGTTACATTGTCTCTGGGATGCCTGCGGTGTACAGCACCAGCGCACTACCCCTTACCATCCCCAAACAAACGGATTATGTGAGAGGTTTAATGGTACCCTGAAGCAGATGCTTCGGACCTTTATAGAGGCGGAGGGGAAAGACTGGGAGATTCACCTGCAGCACTTGCTGTTTGCATACCGAGAGGTACCGCAAGAATCTACAGGCTTCTCCCCCTTCGAGCTACTATATGGCCGCAGGGTACGTGGACCTCTGGACCTCTTCCGTGAGGGATGGGAGGGGAAGACTACTGCTACTGATGCTTCAGTGATCCAGTATGTAGTAGATCTCAGAGACCGGTTAGAGATGCTTATGGGGGTGGCCCAGGACCACCTCAGGGCTGCTCAGACCAAGCAGAAGCAATGGTATGACCAGCAGGCCGTAGCAGAGAATTCATCCCAGGACAGCAGGTGCTTGTTCTCAAACCCACTCGGGAGAACAAGCTGATGGCTGCCTGGTCGGGACCGTACCCGGTTATCCGAAAGGTGAATGAGTGCAACTATGTTGTACAGGTAGCGCCTGAGAGGCACAAGACATATCACATTAATATGTTAAAGGAATACAGAGCACCGAGTATGGGAGCAGTAATGGCCATTTGTAGCCCACTGCTGGAGGATCCGGCGAGCAATGCTCTGCCTGATCTCCTAGGGGAGGCAAAGCAAGGAAACACTGTTGAGCAGGTAGAGATCGGGGCACAGTTGAGTGCTAGGCAGAAGGGAGAAGCCAGGGACATGCTAGCTCAGTATAGCGCCCTCTTCACTGACATGCCAGGGACCACACATCTCACCAAACACCCAGTACACACAGGGGACCTGCAGCCTCTGCATAAGCACGCTTATAGAGTGTCAGCAGAGGTCAAGACAAGTATGGAGAGAGAGATTGAGGAGATGCTGACCCTAGGGGTAATTACTCCGTCCCAGAGCCCTTGGGCAAGTCCAGTAGTCCTAGTGCCTAAGAAGGACAAAACCACCCGGTTTTGTGTGTACTACCGGTTGCTCAACGCTGGGACGGTGTCAGATGCTTACCCCATGCCCCGCATGGATGAGTTACTAGATGAACTCGCGGGGGCAAAGTATCTGACCACCATGGATCTGAGCAAAGGCTACTGGCAGATTCCCCTGACCCTGGAGGCTAGGGAGAAGTCAGCATTCTTCACTCCAAGTGGCCTCTATGAGTTTTTGGTGATGCCATTTGGGATGAAGAATGCCCCGGCTACCTTCCAACGCCTGGTCAATAGGTTACTGGAAGGGATGCAGAGCTATGCCAGGGCTTACTTAGATGACATTGCTGTCTTTAGTAATTCCTGGGAATCCCACATAGGACATGTAGCTGCGGTGCTGGATAGAATCAGGGAGGCTGGGCTTACCTTAAAACCCACTAAGTGTATGGTAGGTATGGCAGAAGTCCTGTACTTAGGGCACAGGGTGGGTGGAGGGCATTTCAAGCCAGAGCCAGCCAAGGTAGAAGCCATAGTTCAGTGGCCTGTTCCAAAAACCAAGAAACAGGTCATGGCCTTTTTGGGCACCGCAGGGTACTACAGGAAATTTGTCCCACAGTACAGCGTCGTGGCCAAACCCCTGACTGATCTGACTAAGAAGCAACTGCCTGTGCTTATTACCTGGTCTCCTGCTGTGAAACTGCTTTCCAGGCACTGAAAGCTGCGCTTGCTGAGGCCCCCATCCTGGCTGCCCCAGATTATACCAAGCATTTTCTTATTCAGACTGATGCCTCAGACTTTGGTGTGGGGGCTGTGTTGAGCCAGGTGGGGGACGACGGCAAAGAGCACCCTGTGGTGTATCTCAGTCGCAAACTGCTCCCCAGGGAGGTGGCATATGCCACCATTGAAAAGGAGTGCTTGGCCATTGTGTGGGCACTCAAAAAGCTCCAGCCCTATGTCTATGGGAGGGCTTTCACTGTCATTACCGACCACAATCCCCTGAGCTGGCTACAGAGGGTATCAGGGGAAAATGCCAAACTGCTGAGATGGAGCTTGGCTTTGCAAGAATTTGAATTCACCATTCAGCACAAAAAGGGTAGTGAAAACAGCAATGCTGATGGACTTTCACGCCAGGACTATCCCTCTGAGACTGAATTCATTAATGGTGCCAGCAGTGCCCCACTCCCCGTCAGGGCCAGTGGGCCACAGGACACGCATTAAGAAGGGGAGGTGTAGAGGGAGAGAGGGGGTGGCCCGGTATTAAAGGGGTTGCACCCCATTTGGCCACCCCTGACCGCACCAGGGAGACAAGGGGTTAACTGGGCTGAGGTCCAGAAATGTGATGTAACCCTTGTTATGACATGTAAATGTATTTTCCCCTGTTCCATTGTAATGTCTGGTTACTCAGTGTTTGCATCACACACACACTAGAATCCATCCGGGAGCACAAGGGTTAATAATTCTTTAATGATTATAGCTCTTTGTGTAAGTTTCCCGCCTTTTCGGGCACCATTTTGCAGGTCCCCATTGGCCGCCATTAGGGCTCAATGCATTTCAATAGGAATTTGTGCTGTTTTCGTCCTGTTTCCTGTAGTGACCAGCAGGTGGCGTCCGAGAGGGAGAGCGGCGGTTTCCCATTGAAAGTCAATGGGCTCATTGACTTCAATGGAGATGCCTCGAGGTAACCTAGTTGGCTGCCGTCCAGACCGCAAACCGCAAAGCGGATACAATGTCCTTCAAAAGAGCTAAAATCACTGGGTCAAGTTCAACGTCAATTAGCGGGGAAATAAACTGTTTTAGGGCACCTAGGGATAAAATTCTTTTTGCCCCTAGTTCCTAAGCGTCCCCCCACTCGACCACCACCGGGTCCCCGAATCCTGGACCCCCGATAAGGGTCGAACCAGATAGAGCGGGTCGCGCCATAGGCTTTGCCGGCGGCGGCAGAAACGGCTCAGAAAAATGACTAAGTGAGAAATGCTGAATTTTAGGAATCCATATCTCCGGTTCCGGAGGGTTCAGCGGATCAGGGTTTGGGGTATCTGTAGCCACTGCTCCGGCATCGCTGCAGAACCATCCTTGACCCGCTTGGACCAACCCGACGGAGTATGGACCCCCTTGAAGTTCGGGACTTTTCCCATAAACTTCAATGGCAGAAAACCCCCATTGACTTCAATGGCGGCGATTTACCATTGAAAGTCTATGGCGGAGCTGCCCGTTGTTTTCAATGGGGATTTAGTGAAAAGCTGAGATTTCTTTTTCAATGGAGATTTTTGTATTAAAATGATTTAATGTGCATTGGTGTAACTCCGGTTTCTTAGGTCGTAGCAAGTCGCTTTTTGGACCATATGGTGTCCCAGTTCTGGCAATGCGAACTGGGAAGTTTGGACCTGCTATTTTAATACGTTTATGTTTTATGCTTAATAGTGTATCTTAAGGTATGGACAAAGACCCAGAAGAGATTCTTTTGGGCCATAAGGTAGCAGATGGCCCTGGGGACGCCGCTATGTCTAGGATTTAAGTGCTGTTCAAAGAGTTTTATCACCCTCACTGTTTATCCGAAGCCCAAACCAGGGCAGGTCTTAAGTGTTCCAGTTAACACCTTTCAACAAAGGTTTTCCTGCCAGAACTCCAAATGGTAGACTGTCTGGCATTCCTGACGTAAATGTGGGGCTTCAGAAATGAGACCCCCAGAGTTCTACTGCGCATGTGCCAACTAGCAGGGGGGCATGGGTCAGAATGCTTTCCCACGTTAGTGAGTGGCTGGAGGTAATTGTAAACCAATCCCCTGTGCTTAAGGTTAAGAATAGAAGGAGAATGGTTTATAAACTGCTGTCCACCCATATATCCTTTGTCTTCGTTTGCTGATATGGTTACCTGATATCACCTGAATGATTTCCTCACTGCTGAAAGAAATGCTACATCATACTTCTCATTCCCCAACCCTTAAGTAAGTGTACTTCTTGTTCGTTACTGTATTATCTGTTGTGTTCACCTATATTCTAAGGAATAAATACAATTTATTATATCTTAAGCCTCGTTCAGTTCAAACCCAATTATTTTTGTGTAATATTAATAAGCCTGTGGAAGCTATCGTCACAAGGAGGTATTATAGTGTGTATTGTGGGGAGAATTAGTGTGTGTGTTGTTTGGGAGTGATATTCGGGAGGATTGTGTGTGCAGAAGGAAGAATGAGTGAGGGGGGAGTAAGGGAGCAGGATTGAATGAGAGGGGGTCATTGAGTGATAGCGGGGAGGGGAGGGAAGAGTGAGGAGAGTGGGTGTAGGAGGGAGCAGTGCAAGAGACCGTCGGGGGCAGAATACATGGTGAGAAGGGAGGCTGCCTAGAAGCATAAAAATCTACTTCACCACTGTTCTGTACTCTCTTCAATACTCTGTGTTACAGATCTCTCTGGCAAGAAATGGGGTCCAATGGCAAAGACTGCTCTAAATAAGATAGTATAAATGAACACAGAGAGAAATTCCAAAGAGTAACCCAAGAAAATACAAGTGAAATCTAATCGTAAGGTAATTAGTCCCATTAAGTGAAATACATAAAGGAATAGTCCATAAAAAAGCACAAAGGAAAAAAATAGGAGTACTTTATTGTGATGTTACATTTCAGAGAATATAAAATTATAGGAAAAAAATTCCACTTTGTTCAGAAAACCAGAAAGTCTTGGTCCCAGGTGGACTGAATTTTTATTGCAAATAAGTTCCTTAATACACAAGTAAAGAATATAGTTACTTATTCTATTCTCTACTGTAAGACGTGCCACATTGCCCAATATTTGGGTACAGTGCCCAGATTGTGACCATGCACTACAGAGGTGAGATTCCCCCAACTCCAATTTGCTACACACTCCAAGAGAGATTATTGTGATCAGAGGTGGAATGAGAGGGGTGAGAAGGGTCGCTGCCCAGGGAGTAGCCTGACAGGGGGTACAGAAATCTCTTTTGGTGCATATATTGCGGAGCTGCATTGATTGACTTGTCAATCAGCTCTGCTGCCTATCCCATTGACATCATGATCCGGCACTGTGATCAGCTGCAGCGCTGACCCAGGTGTGTTAGTGCAGCACTTTACAGGGAGGGAACAGAGGTTGTGGATGACAGATGCTGGGGATAGGCCATGAGTACGGGCCAGAGTAAGGTGGAGACTTTCTGTACTCTGCATACAGGACACTGCATGCATGACAGTGTCTGTGTGTGTGTGTGTGTGTGTATTCCAAGTGTCAGTGTGCATAAGTAAGTGTGCTCTGTAAGTATGCCTGTGTGGCAGGTATAGGGGGGTGGTTCAGCTGGAGGAACTTATCCAGGCACAAAAGCACATAGATGCCCCAGATTATACCACCCCAAATGCTGATAATATCCTGCTGCACTTTACAGAAGATGATGCAGATGTCAGTGGGTGGTGGGTTCATTAAATCCATCCATCATATCATAGCCACACTGTGCATATGATGTACTGAATCAATCACAGGAAGACATCTCCATGGTAGGGGTAGAAGTTAACAGAATATGTCCAGCACTGTGGTGTGTAGCCCATAAATAATAATTGTGCACATTACAGAACATACTTGCAACTGCAAGATCATTTTGCTGCTTGTAGTGTTTGCTCTTGTCCTGTGCAGTGTTGTCGTAGATCCGTCTCTTCAGTGTTCACTGCAATAAAAGTAAGACATTGCATTAATATTACAGAAGTTTGGGAGCTGAAATCCCACTATGCTGCAGACATTTTCCCTTTGCATAAGATTCTTGTGATTATATCTCAATGATGATCAATAACAACTACATCATAACACAGCCGCTCAATACAAAATATGTATTTGCTATCAATGGTCATGGAGGCCAAACGTCACACAATGTACAGATATACTGCTGCGGCCGAGTTTATTAGAGCATTTGCCCGTTCTTGGCCGCAGCAGTAACCTGGCGCGCGCCGGAGGGTGCCGGGCGCACGCCGAAGCAGCGGAGGAGCGCCCTCCGATCGGGGCTTTCTCCCTTCCGCTGCCGGGTCCGTCGGGTCCCCCGGAACCCCCTGCCGCTGTCCCCCACATCGCGGGACACCAGTGCTCCCTCGGGGAGCCCTGGACGCGCGTGCAGGGGGCGCAGGCACCCGATGACGCGTGACCGTGCATCGGTGATGCGCGGCACGCTGAGGGAGTGCGGCTAGCACGTCGGGGCATCCCCCGGCTTGCGGTGCTAGCCGTGCTTCAATAAAACGTGTCGGTAGTGTAGCAAGGATTATTTCTTCCTCTGGTGCATTATGATGGGATGTGTTGTAAGATTCTGCATTATTAGCATCACTGAATCTTTTGGAAACTGAGTAATATTCTATGTTTTAATGCAATATTATGGATGATCAGCCGGTAAAATAAAGCTTACTGTATCTGTAGCCATGCTCTACCCATGATGTGCTGAATCAATGACTGCAGAGTGATTCAGAGTGGTAAACATGACTGGAACTCATCTCTGAATAGAGGACAGAACAGCAGTGCAGAGTAGGAGGTGAATGTATCTCAAATGGAAGACTTAGTAGCTGTGTGGGGAGTAGACAGTACAGACTGATCAAATAAATAGTTAAAGGAGTATCTTCAACATTACTTGGCTTTGTTATCAACATTGAAGTTTCTCTTGTTTTTTCTGTTCTTTAAATCACTACTACTGATGCCATGTGTAACCTGTACTGAGAGATATACTCTACTGGCCTAGATGAAACCATATGATGCAAACAGGATTCATCCCACTCCAGATTCATATGATTGCACCACTTCAACCTTTAATAAAACACATAGAACTACAGCAGTGCGCTACTGCACATGTTCTTGTTATGAATGGTAGTAGATGTGGTCCTTGGGTCAATACTTCATACAGCAGCCACACTCTACTCATGATGTATTGAATCAACAAAAACCTGCATGGTACAGATCACAGGAAGGGTAGAGTAGAGGGGAATATGTCCAATGCGAAACCCTTAGCAGCTGGATTGTGTGGAGTCAACAAAACGACAAATACTAAATGAGAAATATACACATTGCTTATCTGTCTCTGTGTAGTCATTTTCCTCCTCTTCAACTGTCTTTCAAAATTTCTCTTCTGACAGAAAAGAAACACATGGCTTCAATATTCACTGTTCTTCCCTCCTGAAATAAAAGTTAAGCATTGCATGGTTATGATCATACATATAATGAACCTTGCGCCAAACCATGTGATCCAAAGTAAATCCACCTCCCTCCCATAGCTGTGTTCCTTCTAGAGCTTCTACCACACAAGTCATTAATGTTCGTGACACTGTACTGCAGTCACAGTCTGCACACAAAGTACTGAATCAATTACATCACACTGAAAAGGCAGTCTACATGATGCAATAGTTAACCATAATAACTCTGTCATGCAAATGACAGGAAAACCTATATGTATATCATTAGGGGAGAGGGGAAAAATAATTAAAAAAATAAGTGCGACAAATAAAAACAGATTATAGGAAAGTAAATCCTTGCCCTGGGAACTTTACAATCTAATAGAAATGTTAGAAGACTTAAAGAGAGGCAGCAGTTGGGGGAAGAAGTGCAGTAGATGACAATGCTTGTCCTTAATGGTGGGTACAATTAGTAGAAAGCACATCTTGGGAACAATAGTTGTTAGCAGTGACTGTGGGTGTGGGACAGTAGCCACGAGTCAAAGTTTTTTAAATGCTTGATTTAAGTCGTGAATTTTAAGATTGGTCTTACATGTGGGTGGAAGAGGTTATGTTGGCATATACTGAGTGTGAGGAAGTTTCACATGTACGGTGCAGTGATGGAAAATGGTTTCAGGCAAGTGAGAGAACAGTAGAGGTGAAAGAAGTTTACAGGAGACAGTTATGGTTATAGTGCAAGAGACAAGCAAGGGCATAACGAGAGATCAAAGATGATATGCAAGAAGGAGCAGATTAATGGAGAGCCTTAACAAAAAGGTAAGGAGGAGAACTTTGTAGGTGATACAAAAACTTGATGGGATGCCAGGACAGGGATTTAAGGAGATGAGCAGAGACTGTTGTGGGAGAAAGTGAGATAATTCAAGCAGCAGAGTTTTGCATAGGAGAAAGTTGTGAAGCATGGAGGCCTGTTAGTAGTATGTTAAAATAACCTATAGGATAACAGTATACATTGGAGTTTTAGCAGTAGGTTGAGAGGGGAAAGGGAAGATCTTGGCAATATTACAGAGAAAGAGGCAACACATTTTACCCATAGCCGTGCATGTGAATGGAGATGGAATTGAAGAGCCAAATGTTACTCCTATGCAACATGTTTGATGACAAGATAGATGGTAGTACTGTTTACTGTGATGGAGAAAGGGGATAATATGAGCCCAGTGTTAGACATTAAGTTTAAGGCAGTGGAGTGCCATCCATGAGCATATAGCCAGGAGACAACCCAAGAGTAGGGACTGGATTGCAGGAGTGAGAACAGGGGTGGATAGATTTGTGTGTGTATCATCCGCATAGAGATTATATCTAAGGCCAAAAGCATTGATGAAGTTACCAAATGATAGTATGTAGAGAGAAAGAGAGATCTCAGAACAGAGCCCTGATGTATACCCACAGACAGATCAATAGAAGACGAAGACATGTTAGCAACAGAGATGGAGAATGTGTGACAGGAAAGTTATGATGAAAACCAGGATAGAACTTTGTTACTGATACCAAGAGAGAGTTTAGAATATGAAGGAGGAGAGTGATTGAGAGCATCAAACGCAGCCGATAGATCAAGTAGGATTAGTAGGGAAAAACCTTGGGAATTAGCTTTAAGCACAGTCTGTAGAACGTGCTGTACGAAAGGCAGGTTGTAAAGGATCCAGGAGGGCATGTGATTTAAGAATGTTGACACTAGCAATTAGAAGGCAAACAGCATGAGGGATACAGAGCGGTAGTTAGTAAGGCACATAGGGTGTAGTTTGTTTCTGACAAAAGGGTGACCGCTACAGGCTTAAAGTAAGAGGGCAAAAATCCAGAGAATAGGGAGAAATTGAAGATGTGGGTGAGAGTGGGGACTAAGAGATGCAGTAAGGTGTGAGGGGATACGATCTAGAGGGCATGTGGTAGAGGGAGAATAGAAGATGATTAGCTTCCAGCTCTGTAAGAGAAGAAAAGGAGTCAAGTGCAGAAGGAGATTTGGGTAGAAGGAGAGAAGGGGGAAGGGACAGAAGGAATCTCCTTTTGGGTGGCATCCACCTTGCCTCTGAAGTAGTCAAATGCTTGAGGAGAAGTGAAGGAAGGATGGCAAGTGGGAGGAGAAGGTCAGTGGAGGGAGTCAAATACAGAGAAAAAAAACAGCGTAAATTAAATTTGAGTGTTGATGAGTGTGGAAAAAAGTAGTGTATTTAGCCCTAGAGAGCAGCTTTATACAGGACAGGAGACATTTTTACTGTAGAAAAATCAAACAAAGTGTGAGATTTCCTCCGTAGGTATTAAGAACAGCGAGTGGAAGTGTGATGAGTGTGTTTGGGAATTTAGCCAAAGGTGTGGGTTAGAGGGATGAGTGTGTCAGAGCCTATAGGGGGCATATAGATAGGAGGATAGCATTGTAAGAGTTAATAAGATTGTTAGTTTAAGCAGAAAGAAAGAGAGAGAAGAGAGAAGAGAGGTTAGAGTAGATGTCAGAGGAGAGTTTAATTAAGCAGAGGCAAATCAGTGGGACAGGTAAGATGCGGTGAGGGGAATGACTGATTGTGACTGATGAGAGCAGAAGAGGTTATGTACAACTAGAGCCTTGTTAGTAAGAGTGGACATTCCAGAGGGCACAGGAGAAGGGAAGAGAAAAGTAAGGAAAGGAATGTGGATTACATTAGATAGGTTAACACTCTTAGTAGGGAGGCCTGATGTGTATATGAGCCGGTCCAAGATTATAAGAGATATCCCCCAACATCAGCGAGCATAGAAGGAGACACAGAGATAGGTGTAGAGAGAGACAGAGATAGGGATATGTAGAGAGAGAAGGGCGTCAAGAGAATGAGACAGATAGGCGTAGAAAGAGGAGACATAGAGAGAGGGGGCTTTGAGAGGGGGGCGTAGAGAATGAGGGAAGGTGGAAGAGAATAGGATGTGCAGGAGTGCATTTCATTGAGCAGTGCAGAAATAGCTGCAATAGAGGTCTGTACAAATGGTGCTTTGTGTAGACACATGCAAAGGTAGGGGAAGGAAAGTGTATAGAACATGTGGATAAAAGCAGGAGTGTGGAAGTTAGAGAAATTAGAAAAGTTTTACAGAGGAGTGAGGAAACAGTAAACAGAAAGAACAAGAGAGAGGTTACATTGGGATGACGTGCTGTGGTAGAGAGAAATGCTAGGAGAGAGCCTCCAGATATTAGAGGACATGAATTGAGAGAGCAAATGTATAAATCAAAACCGGAGGGGGAGGTATAGCACGAAAGCTTGCACAGCAGTTGATGAAGATTATAGTCTTAAAGTTGCGTGTACCTGTCAGGGCACTCAAGAAGGTCAATGCTCACAAGTGCAGAGTTCATGAAGAAATGCTGAATCCAGTTCCCCTCCAATTTAATTTTAATATAACTTTTTCATTCTTCATTACTGCAAAAAGCAAACAAAACAAAACCACATTGCATTACTATTTTCAAAATGGATTGAATGACATATTCAACAGTAACTGTGTGATGCCAATATTGCCTTCTCACTCGTAGGCCAGTACGGTCAGGTACCCAGTACTGATAAAACAATAAGTGCCCGTACTAAGTACCAATATGAATTATAAGGAAATGTAAAATCTCCAGGTCTCTCTCCATCTCTGCAACAGATATATGGATAAGCCCATATTAAGGCATCACGTGACCGGAGCCGTCACTGACTGGGTATACGCAAAGATGCAGGGAGATGCAAAGAAAGGGAGGGAGACAGGGAGAAGATGGGAAACGGAGGGAGGCACGGATGGCAGGCCTCTCTCTTTCACTGGTGCATGCAAGGAGCTGGTCCCAACATCCACAAAGTGTGTGTGTATTATTGGTTGTGTTTTATGGTGGTAGGAGGATAGTGTGTATATTGTGTGTGTGTGTGGGAGTATTATATTGTGTGTAGGGTATTATAGTGTGTATATTATGTTGAGGTGCAGAGGAGAGTGTTAGATTGGGTATCTTGTGTTAGGGGGTATTGTGTATATTGTGTTTAAGACTATAATATTATTGGGGAGATTATTATTGAGGAGGTATTAAAGTGTGTATTGTGGGGAGTATTAGTGTATGTATTATTTGTGGGTGACAGATGCTGTGGGTAGGCCAAGAGTACGGGCCAGACTAAGGTGGAGACTTTCTGTACTCTGCATACAGGACTCTACATGCACTGCAGAGGTGAAATTCCCCCAACTCCAATTTGCTACACTCTCCAAGAGAGAATATTGTGATCAGAGGTGGAAGATGAGCAGGGTCACTGCCCAGGGAGTAGCCTGTCAGGGGGCATGGAAATCTCTTTTGGTGCGTATGTTGCCACGTGGCATTGATTGACCGGTCAATTAGCACTGCTTCCTATCACAGTGACATGATCCGGTGCTGTGATCGGTTGCAGCGCTGACCAAGGTGTGTTAGTGCAGCAATTTACAGGGAGGGAACAGAGGTTGTGGGTGACAGATGCTGGGGGTAGGCCAAGAGTACGGGCCAGAGCAAGGTGGAGATATTCTGTACTCTGCATGCCCATCCTGCATGCCCAGGACTCTGCATGCATGCCAGTGGCTGTGGGGTGTGTGTGTGTAGGTATGCCAAGTGTCAGTGTGCATAAGTAAGTGTGCTGTGTGTGTAAGTAAGTTTGCCTGTGTGGCAGGAGGTGTAGGGGGGTGGGGGGCGGGGGGCGGTTCAGCTGGAGGACTTTACCCAGCACAAAAGCACATAGATGCCTCTGATTATATCACCCCAAATGCTGATAATATCCTGCTGTAGATGCACTTTACAGAAGATGATACAGATGTCATCAGTGTTTGGTGGGTTCATTAAATCAATCCATCATATAATAGCCACACTGTGCATATGATGTACTGAATCAGTAACACCAATCACAGGAAGACATCTCCATGGTAGGGGTAGTGTTGAAGTTAACAAAATATGTCCAGCACTGTGGTGTGGAGCCCATACATAATAATTGTGCACATTACCAGAACAACATATTGTCAACTGCATGATCATTTTGCTGCTTGTAGTGTATACTCTTGTCCTGTGCAGTGTTGTAGTAGATCCGTCTCTTCGGTGTTCACTGCAATAAAAGTAAGACATTGCATTAATATTACAGAAGTTTGGGGGCTGAAATCCCACTATGCTAATGACAGTTTCCCTTTGCATAAGATTCTTGTGATTATATCTCAATGATGATCAATAACAACTACATCATAACACAGCTGCTCTATACAGAATATGTATTTGCCATCAATGGTCATGGAGGCAATATGTCACACAATGTACATATATAGCAAGGATTATTTCTTCCTCTGGTGTATTATGATGGGAGGGTGAGATTCTGCATTATCAGCATCAGTAAATCTGTAGGAAACTGAGTGATATTCTATTTTTTAATGCAATATTAGGGTAAAATAAAGCTTGCTGTATCTATAGCCATGCTCTACCCATGATGTGCTGAATCAATGACTGCAGAGCGATTTAGAGTGGTAAACATGACTTGAATTCATCTCTGAATAGAGGGTAGCACAGTAGTGCAGAGTAGAAGGTGAATGTATCTCAAATGGAAACCCTTAGCAGCTGTGTGGGGAGTAGACAGTACAGACTGACCAAGTAAATAGTAAAAAGTAGTAACTTCAACATTACTTGGTTTTGTTCTCCACTCCAGTTTTTCTGTTCTTTAAATCACTAATACTGATGCCATATGTAACCTGTACTGAGAGTTATATACTCTACTGGCCTAGATCAAATTAAATGATGCAAACAGGATCCCTCCCACTCAAGATTCATATGATTGCACCACCTCAACCTTTCATAGCAATAACATAGAACTGCAGCAGTGCGCTACTGCACATGTTCTTGTTATGAATGGTAGTAGATGTGGTCCTTGGGTCAGTACTTCATACTGTAGCCACACTCTATTCATGATGTATTGAATCAACAAAAATCTGCATGGTACAGATCACAGGAAGGGGTGGAGTAGAGGTGAATATGTCCAATGCGAAACCCTTAGCAGCCGGATTTTTTGGAGTCAATAAAACGACAAATACTAAATGAGAAATATACACATTGCTTATCTGTCTCTGTGTAGTCATTTTCCTCCTCTTCAACTGTCCTTCAATTTTCTATTTTGCAAGAAAATGAACACATGGCTTCAATATTCACTTCTGTTCTGCAGTCTTTCCTCTTGAAATAAAAAAGTTAAGCATTGCATTATTATTATTATAATTATTATTGACGATACATACAATGAACCTTGCTCCAAACCATGTGATACAAAGCAAATCCACCTCCCTCCCACAGCTGTGCTCCTTCTAGAGCTTCTACCACACAAGTTATTCATGTCAGTGAAACTGTACTGCAGTCCCGGTCTGCACACAATCTACTGAATCAATGACATCACACTGTGTCACACAATGTCATGCTAACGACAGGAAACAATCTTTGTATATATCTTTGTATATATAATAATAATAATGATAATAATAATAAAAAAAATAAGACAGGACAGACACTCCTACATTGCAATCAATAGAAAATAACTGGGACAGGCACTTCAAGGATGCATACGGTCCCGGATAAACTGTAGCTACCTATACACGTGTGCCTTGTCTCTAGACTCTGCATATATCTCTATTTATATACCACCCATTGTGTACTCAGCGCTTTACAAGAGAGACCAAAAAGTACAGGAAATTATTATACAATAAGTTCAACAAACAAAAACAGACAATAGGAAAGTAAATCCCTGTCCTGGGTAGTTTACAATCTAAGAGAAATGTAAGGAGACTTACAGAGAGACAACAGGTGGGGGAACAAGTGCAGTAGATGACAATGCTTGTCCTTAATGGTGGGTACTTGTAGTATAAAGCACTTCTTGGGAACAATAGTTAGTGACTGAATGAGTGACAGTAGCAACGAGTAAAAGCTATTGAAATGCTTCATTTAAGTTGTGAATTTTAAGGTTGATCTTAAATGTGGGTGGAAGAGGGTATGTTGGCATATACTGAGTGTGTGTGAGTTTCACAGGTAAATTGATGGGAAAGGGTTTCAGGCAAGAGAGCGAGTGCGCAGTAGAGGTGTAAGAAGTATAATGGAGACAGTTATTAGTAGAGCTTAGGAGACGAGGAAGGGCATAACGAGACCAAAGATGATATGTAGGAAGGAGCAGATGAATAGAGAATAGTGTTGGACTGGGTCCTCAACTATAAAAAAATGGGTAACGGGTACCCGGCCAAAATGAAAGGTTCTACCCGGTCGGGTACACGGTTTGGCACTTACCTTCCGGGTGGCGGTGACATCTAGGATCAGCAGCAGTCCTGTGACGGTGGCAGCATCTGTGGTGTCTTCAGCCGGCGGGGGAGCTGCAGGCTCACAGACACAGCTTACCTGCTTCGGTGCTGTGGAAGTGATTCCTGCAGCTCCCCCCGCCAGGTGAAGACACCTCTGATGCTGCCAACATCAGAGGACTGCTGCTGCTGATCCTAGATGTCTTAGGAAAGGTAAGTATAAAAGATTATTTCCAGCTGCCCTGACATTACCCGACGCCGGGTATTACCCGGCCAAGTCCACTTCTCAGTGGCCGGTTTCGAGTAATGTCCGGGTAGCTGGAAATGTGTCGGGTAACGCCGGGTACTCGGTACACCACTAATAGAGAACCTTAACAAAAAGGTAAGGAGGAGAACTTTGTAGGTGATCTGAAACTTGATGGGAAGCAAGGAGAGGGATTTAAGGAGGAGGAGGAGATGAGCAGATACTGTTGTGGGAGCAAGGGAAATTATTCAAGCAGCAGAGTTTTGGATAGATTGCAAATGAGAAAGTTGTGAAGCAGGGAGCCCTGTTAGCAGTATGTTAACCCATACGATAAGGGCATGCATTGGCGTTTTAGCAGTAGATTGACAGAGAAAAGGGCAAATCTTGGAAATATTACAGAGAAAGAATCGACAAACTTTAGCCAGTGTCGTGAATGAAGATGGAAAGGGAAGAGTCAAATGTTACTCCTAGGCAATGTGCTTTCATGACAGGATGATGGTAGTACTGTTTACTGCGATGGAGAAAGGTGATATTAGGCCAGATTTAGGGGGAAATATGAGGAGCTCAGTTTTAGACATTAGGTTTAAGGCAGAAGAGTGTCATCCATGGAGGATATAGCCAGGAGGCGACCCGAAACTAGGAACTAAATGGCAGGAGTGACGGTAGGGTGGATAGGTGTGTGTATCATCTGCATAGAGATGATATCAAGGGCCAAAATAGTTGATAAGGTCAACTAGTGATAGTATGTAGTGAGAGAGGTCCCAGAACAGAGTCCTGAGGTATACCAACAGACAAAACAACAGGAGACAAAGACACGTTAGCAACAGAGATGGAGAATGTGTGATGGAGAAGTATGATGAAAACCAGGATATAAGTTTGCTGCGGATACGAAGAAAGAGTTTAGAATATGAATGAGAAGAGTGATTGACAGTATCAAAAGCAGAAGAGAGATCAAGCAGGATTAGTAAGTAAAATGGACCTTGGGAATTTTCTTTATGTACATAATTGGTTACATTGGGAAAGGCAGATTGTGAAGGGCCCAGAGGAGCATGTGATTTAAGAATGTTGATCAAACGGGAGATCACAAGACGTTCTAGCAATTAGGAGGCAAATGGTAGGACGGATACAGGGCGATAGTTAGAAATTCACACAAGGTCAAGGTTATTTTTGAGAATAGGGGTGACCACTGCATGCTTAAAAGGAAGAGTTGAAAGAGCCAAAGGATATGGAGGAATTGAAGATGTGGGTGAGAGTGAGAATATAGGATTGAGAGGGCATGTGGTAGAGGGAGAAGAGAAGATCAGGTTCCAGCTTTGTGACAGGAGAAAAGGAGTCAAGAGTGCAATGAGATCTAGATAGAAAAAGAGAGAGGGGGAAGGGAGAGAACGAATCTACTTGTGGATGGCATCCACCTTGCCTCAAGTGAGCAAAGGCTTGAGGAGAAATAAAGGATGGATGTTAAGTGGGAGGAGAAAGTCAGTGGTGGGACTCAAATACATAGAAGACAGTGTGAATGAAATTGGAGTGTTGATGAGTGAGGAAAAAGTAGTGTTTGACCTTAAAAAAAGGAGCAGAGTTTTACAGAACAGGACAAAGGTTTAGTGTAGAAAATCAGACTGTGAGATTTCCTCCATAGGTGTTAAGAGCAGCAGTGTGATGTGATGAAGTGTGATGAGAGCGTGCTTGTGAATTAAACCAATGCATGGGTTAGGCTGCGTCTATAGTAAGCACGCAACAGAAGGCAAAGTTAGCGCATGTCTGTCGCTCCAGCAATCCCTGCACTGAGGTCCGAGGCGACGGGGAGGCCCTGCATCGCTCGCACGCACTGTGGACGACCAAGCGTGTGCCCATGATAATCACGGCCTTAGAGGGATGAGTGTGTCAGAGCCTAGAAGGGGCATATAGATGATGGAGGAGGAGGGAGGAGGAGATGATAGCATTGTAAGAGTTAACAAGATAGTTAGTTTAAGCAGAAAGTGAGGAGAGGTTAGAGATAAGGGTAGATGTCAGAGGAGAGAGTTCAATTAAGCTGAGGTATCGAGTAGGACAGGGGTGAGGGGAATGAGAAGTGGTGGACATTCCAGAGGGCACGTGAGAAGGGAAGAGTAAAGTGAGACAAGGAATGTGGATTACATTAGATGGGTTAATACGCTTAGCAGGGAGGTGGAGAGAGAGGCAAGAGGCAGAGGGTGGTGTAGGGGTAGAGGAAGAGATGTTGCATGTACCTTGTCAGAACATTAAAGAACGTCAATTCACACTGGTGCAGAGTTGATGATGAAATGCTGAATCCAGTTCACGTCCAATTCAATTTTAACAGAACTTTTTCATTCTTCATTACTGCAAAAAAAAAAGTAAAAAACAATGCATTACTATTTTCAAAATGGATTGAATTCCCCCACCAATGACTATGTGTTACCAATATATCCCTCTCAGTCCCACTGCAGCACATACTGTACCAGTGTGAAAGTAAGAAGGTACACAGTACCGGTAAAACAATACGTGCCGGTACTATGCACCATATGAATTATAAGGGGATGTAAATCTCCCAGTCTCTCTCCATATCCGCAACAGAGCGGGCTCCGGTCAGTGGCATGGATGCCCATATATGGGTATGCTCATATTTGGGCATCCCATGTCACTGACCGGAGCCGGCTCTGAGTATAGGGATATATGCGGAGACGCAGAGGTGCAAGGAAATGGGAGGAGGCACGGTGAGAAACAGGGAGAGACCACAGGAAGATAGAGGGCAACAACTTCCACAAGGTACTTGTATGGGTATAATTGTTTGTATTTTGTGCAGAGGGGGTAATTTCAGATAAAATACAATTCTCCACCCTCTACGAAACAATTCCACTTTGTTCAGTAAGCCAGAAAGTCTTGGTCCCATGTGGACTGAATTTAATGCAAATAAGGTCCTTAATACACAAGTAAATAATAAAGTTACTTATTCTCTACTGTAAGAAGTGCCACATTGCCCACTATTTGGGTCCTGTGCCCAGATTGTGACCATGCATGGCAGAGGTGAGATTCCCCCAACTCCAATTTGCTACACTCTCCAAGAGAGATAATTGTGATCAGAGGTGGAACTAGGGGAGGGTGTGAGCAGGGTCACTGCCCAGGGAGTAACCTGACTGGGGGCACGGAAATCTCATTTAGTGCATATGTTGCGGCACTGCATTGATTGACCGGTCAATCTGCACTGCTGCCTGTCACAGTGACATCCTGATCGGGCACTGTGATCAGCTATAGCACTGACCCAGGTGAGATAGTTCAGCACTTTACAAGGAGGGAACAGATGTTGTGGGTGACAGATGCTGGAGGTAGGCCAAGACTGTTGGCCAGAGTAACGTGGAGACTTACTGCACTCTGCATGCCCATCCTCTCCCTGACATCAGGGGAAGGAAGTGGCCCTGGGGTGTGTGTAGGTATGCCAGATGTCAGTGTATGCATAAGTAAGTATGCCTGTGTAGTGGGAGGTGTAGGGGCGTTAAGCTGGAGGACTTAAAACAGGCACAAAAGCACATAGATACCTCTGATTATACCGCACCAAATGCTGATAATATCATGCTGTAGCTGCACTTTACAGAAGATGATGCAGATGTCATCATTGGTTGGTGGGTTCATTAAATCAATCCATCATATCATAACCACACTGTGCATATGATGTACTGAATCAGTAACACCAGGAAGACATCTCCATGTTAGGAGTAGAGTTGAAGTTAACAGAATATGTCCAGCACTGTGGTGTGTAGCCCATAAATAATAATTGTGCACATTACCAGAACAACATACTGTCAACTGCAAGATCATTTTGCTGCTTGTAGCGTATGCTCATCCTGTACAGTGTTGTAGTAGATCCGTCTCTTCAGTGTTCACTGCAACAAAAGTAAGACATTGCATTAATATTACAGACGTTTGGGGGCTGAAATCTCACTTCGCTGCGGACAATTTCCCTTTGCATAAGATTCTTGTGATTATGTCAATGATGATCAATAACTGCATCATAACACAGCCGCTCTATACAGAAGATGTACTTGCTCTCAATGGTCATGGAGGTAATACGTCACACAATGTACAGATATAGCAAGGATTATTTCTCCCACTGGTGCATTATGGCATTATGATGGGAAATGTTGTGAGATTCTGCATTATCAGCATCACTGAATCTTTTGGAAATTAAGTGATATTCTATGTTTTAATGCAATATTATGGATGATCAGCCGGTAAAATAATAATAGCTTGCTGTATCTGTAGCCATGCTCTACCCATGATGTGCTGAACCAATGACTGCAGAGAGATTCAGAGTGGTAAACATGACTGGAACGCATCTCTGAATAATGGGCAGCAAAGCAGTGCAGAATAGGAGGTGAAAGTATTTAAAATGGAAGATCCTTAGCAGCTGTGTGGGGAGTAGACAGTACAGACTGACCAAGTAAATGGTAAAAGGAGTAACTTCAACATTACTTGGCTTTGTTCTCCACATTGAAGCTTTCCTCCTCTTTAAATCACTAATACTGATGCCATGTGTAACCTGTACTGAAAGTTATATAATCTACTGGCCTAGATGAAACCATATGATGCAAACAGGATCCATCCCACTCCAGATTCATAGAATTGAACCACCTCAACCTTTCATAACAATCACATAGAACTGCAGCTGTGCGCTACTGCACATGTTCTTGTTATGAATGGTAGTAGATGTGGTCCTTGGGTCTTTACTTCATACTGTAGCCACCCTCTACTCATGATGTATTGAATCAACGAAAACTTGCATGGTTCAGATCACAGGAAGGGGTAGAGTAGAGATGAAAATATTCAATGTGAAACCCGTAGCAGCCGGATTGTGTGGAGTCAATAAAACGACAAATACTAAATGGTAAATGAGAAATATACACATTGCTTATCTGTCTCTGTGTAGTAATTTTCCTTCTCTTCAACTGTCCTTCAAATTTTCTCTTTTGCAAGAAAAGGAACACATGGCTTCAATATTCACTTCTGTTCTGCAGTCATCCCTCCTGAAATAAAAGTTAAGCATTGCATTGTTATTATGTTACTACATACAATAAACCTTGCTCCAAACCATTTGATGCAAAGCAAATCCACCTCCCACCCACAGCTGTGCTCCGTCTAGAGCATGCATGTCAAACTCCAGTCCTCGAGGGTCCCAAACAGGCCAGGTTTTCAGTAGGGATATCCTGAAAACCTGGCCTGTTTGCTGCCCTCGAGGACTGGAGTTTGACATCCTTGTTCTTGAGCTTCTACCACGCAAGTCATCCATGTGAGTGACACTGTACTGCAGTCCTGGTCTGCACACAATCTACTGAATCAATGACATCACACTGTAAAGGCAATCTACAAGATGTATTAGTTGTCCACACTTCCGAAATGTTACTTTTATGTCCAAATCACTTATTCCCATGACCTGATATTTGTATTTGTTATTTATAGGATTGTCACAAAGAGTTGATGAGGTCACCAAATGATAGTATGTAGAGAGAAAGAGAGATCTCAGAACAGAGCCCTGATGTATACCCACAGACAGATCAATAGAAGACGAAGACATGTTAGCAACAGAGATGGAGAATGTGTGACAGGAAAGTTATGATGAAAACCAGGATAGAACTGTGTTACGGATACCAAGAGAGAGTTTAGAATATGAAGGAGGAGAGTGATTGAGAGCATCAAACGCAGCAGATAGATCAAGTAGGATTAGTAGGGAAAAGTGACCTTGGGAATTTGCTTTAAGCACAGTCTGTAGAACGAGCTGTACGAAAGGCAGGTTGTAAAGGATCCAGGAGGGAATGTGATTTAAGAATGTTGACATTCTAGCAATTAGGAGACAAACAGCAGGAGGGATACAGGGCGGTAGTTAGTAAGGCACATAGGGTGTAGGTTGTTTCTGAGAAAAGGGTGACCACTACAGGCTTAAAGTAAGAGGGTAAAGAGCCAGAGAATAGGGAGGAATTGAAGATGTGGGTGAGAGTGGGGACTAAGAGATGCAGTAAGGTGTGAGGGGATACGATCTAGAGGGCATGTGGTAGAGGGAGAAGAGAAGATGATTAGCTTCCAGCTCTGTAAGAGAAGAAAAGGAGTCAAATGCAGAAGGAGAATTAGGTAGAAGGAGAGAAGGGGGAAGGGACAGAAGGAATCTCCTTGTGGGTGGCATCCACCTTGCCTCTGAAGTAGTCAAATGCTTGAGGAGAAGTGAAGGAAGGATGGCAAGTGTGAGGAGAAGGTTAGTGGAGGGAGTCAAATACAGGGAAAAAAAGACAGCGTAAATTAAATTTGAGTGTTGATGAATGTGAAAAAAAAGTAGTGTGGTTTGGCCACAGAGAGCAGCTTTATACAGGACTGGAGACATTTTTACTGTAGAAAAATCAAATATCAATTGTGTGATTTCCTTCATAGGCATTAAGAACAGCGAGTGGAAGTGTGATGAACATGTTTGGGAATTTAGCCAAGGGTGTGGGCTAGAGGGACAAGTGTGTCAGAGCCTAGAGGGGGCATATAGATAGGAGGATAGCATTGTAAGAGTTAATAAGATTGTTAGTTTAAGCGGAAAGAGAGAGAGAGCAGAGAGGTTAGAGTAGATGTCAGAGGAGAGTTTAATTAAGCAGAGGCAAATCAGTGGGACAGGTAAGATGGGGTGAGGGGAATGACTGATTGTGAATGATGAGAGCAGAAGAGGTCATGTACAACTAGAGCCTTGTTAGTCAGAGAACGGACATTCCAGATGGCATAGGAGAAGGGAAGAGAAAAGTAAGGAAAGGAATGTGGATTACATTAGATAGGTTAACACTCTTAGCAGGGAGGCAGAGGCAGGGAGGCCCGATGTGTATATGAGCAGGTTCAAGATTATAAGAGATATCCCACACATCAGCAAACATAGAAGGAGACACAGAGATAGGTGTAGAGAGAGACAGAGATAGCTCTATGTAGAGAGAGAGGGACGTAGAGAGAATGAGACAGATAGGCGCAGAGAGAGGGGGCGCAGAGAGAGGAGGCGCCAAAAGAGGGGGCGCAGAGAGAGGGGGCACAGAGAATAGGATATTAAAGAGTGCTTTTCATTGAGCAGTGCAGAAATAGCTGCAATAGAGGTCTGTACAAATGGTGCAGTGTGTAGACACATGCAAAGGTAGGGGAAGGAAAGAGGAGAACATGTGGATAAAAGCAGGAGTGTGGAAGTTAGAGAAATTAGAAAAGTTTAACAGAGGAGTGAGGAAACAGCAAGCAGAAAGAACAAGAGAGAGGTTACATTGGGATGACGTTCTGTGGTAAAGAGAAAATGCTAGGAGAGAGCTTTCAAATATTAGAGGACATGAATTGAGGCAGCAAATGTATAAATCAAAACCTGAGGGGGAGGTATAGCACGAAAGCTTGCACAGCAGATTATAGTCTTAATGTTGCGTGTACCTGTCAGGGTATTCAAGAAGTTAAATTCTCACAAGTGCAGAGTTCATGATGAAATGCTGAATCTAGTCCCCCTCCAATTTAATTTTAATATAACTTTTCCATTCTTCATTACTGCAAAAAGCAAACAAAACAAAACCACATTGCATTACTATTTTCAAAATGGATTGAATGGCATATTCAACAGTGACTGTGTGATGCCAATATTCCCCACTCACTCGTAGTGAAGCACATATTGTACTAGTGTTGAAAGTAGGCCGGTAGAGTCAGGTACGCAGTACTGATAAAACAATAAGTGCCCGTCGTAAGTACCAGCTCCGCAACAGTGCGGGCATCACATTAGTGACGTGGATGAACATATATGGATAAGCCCATATTAAGGCATCACGTGACCAGAGCCGTCACTGACTGGGTATACGTAAAGACGCAGGGAGATGCAAAGAAAGGGAGGGAGAGAGACAGGGAGAAGATGTGAAACGGAGGAAGGCACGGATGGAGGGAGTTCTTCCGAGCTTCTGCGGGCCTCTCTCTTTCACTGGTGCATGCCGGGAGCTGGTCCCAACATCCACAAAGTGTGTGTGTATTATTGGTTGTATTTTATGGGGGTAGGAGGGTAGTGTGTATATTGTGTGTGTGGGAGTATTATATTGTGTGTAGAGGTGCAGAGGAGAGTACTAGATTGTGTATCTTGTGTAAGGGTGTTGTGTATATTGTGTTTGGAGCTATAATATTATTGGGGAGATTAGTATTGAGGAGGTATTATAGTGTGTATTGTGGGGAGTATTAGTGTGTGTATTGTTTGTGGGTGACAGATGCTGGGGGTATGCAGCAATCCCTGCACTGAGGTCCGAGGCGGCTCTGCATCGCTCGCACGCACTGTGGACGACCAAGCATGTGCCCATGATAATCATGGCCTTAGAGGGATGAGTGTGTCAGAGCCTAGAAGGGGTATATATATAATGGAGGAGGGAGGAGGAAGGAGGAGGAGGGAGGAGGAGATGATAGCATTGTAAAAGTTAACAAGATAGTTAGTTTAAGCAGAAAGTGAGGAGAGGTTAGAGATAAGGGTAGATGTCAGAGGAGAGAGTTCAATTAAGCTGAGGTATCGAGTAGGACAGGGGTGAGGGGAATGAGAGGTGGTGGATGAGAGCAGAAGAGGTCATGTACAAATAGACCTTGTTAGTCAGAGAGCAGTCATTCCAGAGGGCACGTGAGAAGTGAAGAGTAAAGTGAGACATGGAATGTGGATTACATTAGATGGGTTAATACGCTTAGCAGGGAGGTGGAGAGAGAGAGGCAAGAGGCAGAGAGTGGTGCAGGGGTTGAGGAAGAGATGTTGCATGTACCTTATCAGAACATTAAAGAACATCAATTCACACTGGTGCAGAGTTGATGATGAATCCAGTTCACCTCCAATTCAATTTTAACAGAAATGTTTCATTCTTCATTACTGAAAAAAAAGAAAAGTAAAAAACATTTCATTACTATTTTCAAAATGGATTGAATTCCCCCAACAATGACTATGTGTTACCAATATATCCCTCTCAGTCCCACTGCAGCATATACTGTACCAGTGTGAAAGTAGGAAGGTACACAGTACCGGTAAAACAATACGTGCCGGTACTATGCACCATATGAATTATAAGGGGATGTAAATCTCCCAGTCTCTCTCCATATCCGCAACAGAGCGGGCTCCGGTCAGTGGCATGGATGCCCATATATGGGTATGCTCATATTTGGGCATCCCATGTCACTGACCGGAGCCGGCTCTGAGTATAGGGATATATGCGGAGACGCAGAGGTGCAAGGAAATGGGAGGAGGCACGGTGAGAAACAGGGAGAGACCACAGGAAGATAGAGGGCAACAACTTCCACAAGGTACTTGTATGGGTATAATTGTTTGTATTTTGTGCAGAGGGGGTAATTTCAGATAAAATACAATTCTCCACCCTCTACGAAACAATTCCACTTTGTTCAGTAAGCCAGAAAGTCTTGGTCCCATGTGGACTGAATTTAATGCAAATAAGGTCCTTAATACACAAGTAAAGAATAAAGTTACTTATTCTCTACTGTAAGAAGTGCCACATTGCCCACTATTTGGGTCCTGTGCCCAGATTGTGACCATGCATGGCAGAGGTGAGATTCCCCCAACTCCAATTTGCTACACTCTCCAAGAGAGATAATTGTGATCAGAGGTGGAACTAGGGGAGGGTGTGAGCAGGGTCACTGCCCAGGGAGTAACCTGACTGGGGGCACGGAAATCTCATTTAGTGCATATGTTGCGGCACTGCATTGATTGACCGGTCAATCTGCACTGCTGCCTGTCACAGTGACATCCTGATCGGGCACTGTGATCAGCTATAGCACTGACCCAGGTGAGATAGTTCAGCACTTTACAAGGAGGGAACAGATGTTGTGGGTGACAGATGCTGGAGGTAGGCCAAGACTGTTGGCCAGAGTAACGTGGAGACTTACTGCACTCTGCATGCCCATCCTCTCCCTGACATCAGGGGAAGGAAGTGGCCCTGGGGTGTGTGTAGGTATGCCAGATGTCAGTGTATGCATAAGTAAGTATGCCTGTGTAGTGGGAGGTGTAGGGGCGTTAAGCTGGAGGACTTAAAACAGGCACAAAAGCACATAGATACCTCTGATTATACCGCACCAAATGCTGATAATATCATGCTGTAGCTGCACTTTACAGAAGATGATGCAGATGTCATCATTGGTTGGTGGGTTCATTAAATCAATCCATCATATCATAACCACACTGTGCATATGATGTACTGAATCAGTAACACCAGGAAGACATCTCCATGTTAGGAGTAGAGTTGAAGTTAACAGAATATGTCCAGCACTGTGGTGTGTAGCCCATAAATAATAATTGTGCACATTACCAGAACAACATACTGTCAACTGCAAGATCATTTTGCTGCTTGTAGCGTATGCTCATCCTGTACAGTGTTGTAGTAGATCCGTCTCTTCAGTGTTCACTGCAACAAAAGTAAGACATTGCATTAATATTACAGACGTTTGGGGGCTGAAATCTCACTTCGCTGCGGACAATTTCCCTTTGCATAAGATTCTTGTGATTATGTCAATGATGATCAATAACTGCATCATAACACAGCCGCTCTATACAGAAGATGTACTTGCTCTCAATGGTCATGGAGGTAATACGTCACACAATGTACAGATATAGCAAGGATTATTTCTCCCACTGGTGCATTATGGCATTATGATGGGAAATGTTGTGAGATTCTGCATTATCAGCATCACTGAATCTTTTGGAAATTAAGTGATATTCTATGTTTTAATGCAATATTATGGATGATCAGCCGGTAAAATAATAATAGCTTGCTGTATCTGTAGCCATGCTCTACCCATGATGTGCTGAACCAATGACTGCAGAGAGATTCAGAGTGGTAAACATGACTGGAACGCATCTCTGAATAATGGGCAGCAAAGCAGTGCAGAATAGGAGGTGAAAGTATTTAAAATGGAAGATCCTTAGCAGCTGTGTGGGGAGTAGACAGTACAGACTGACCAAGTAAATGGTAAAAGGAGTAACTTCAACATTACTTGGCTTTGTTCTCCACATTGAAGCTTTCCTCCTCTTTAAATCACTAATACTGATGCCATGTGTAACCTGTACTGAGAGTTATATAATCTACTGGCCTAGATGAAACCATATGATGCAAACAGGATCCATCCCACTCCAGATTCATAGAATTGAACCACCTCAACCTTTCATAACAATCACATAGAACTGCAGCTGTGCGCTACTGCACATGTTCTTGTTATGAATGGTAGTAGATGTGGTCCTTGGGTCTTTACTTCATACTGTAGCCACCCTCTACTCATGATGTATTGAATCAACGAAAACTTGCATGGTTCAGATCACAGGAAGGGGTAGAGTAGAGATGAAAATATTCAATGTGAAACCCGTAGCAGCCGGATTGTGTGGAGTCAATAAAACGACAAATACTAAATGGTAAATGAGAAATATACACATTGCTTATCTGTCTCTGTGTAGTAATTTTCCTTCTCTTCAACTGTCCTTCAAATTTTCTCTTTTGCAAGAAAAGGAACACATGGCTTCAATATTCACTTCTGTTCTGCAGTCATCCCTCCTGAAATAAAAGTTAAGCATTGCATTGTTATTATGTTACTACATACAATAAACCTTGCTCCAAACCATTTGATGCAAAGCAAATCCACCTCCCACCCACAGCTGTGCTCCGTCTAGAGCATGCATGTCAAACTCCAGTCCTCGAGGGTCCCAAACAGGCCAGGTTTTCAGTAGGGATATCCTGAAAACCTGGCCTGTTTGCTGCCCTCGAGGACTGGAGTTTGACATCCTTGTTCTTGAGCTTCTACCACGCAAGTCATCCATGTGAGTGACACTGTACTGCAGTCCTGGTCTGCACACAATCTACTGAATCAATGACATCACACTGTAAAGGCAATCTACAAGATGTATTAGTTGTCCACACTTCCGAAATGTTACTTTTATGTCCAAATCACTTATTCCCATGACCTGATATTTGTATTTGTTATTTATAGGATTGTCACAAAGAGTTGATGAGGTCACCAAATGATAGTATGTAGAGAGAAAGAGAGATCTCAGAACAGAGCCCTGATGTATACCCACAGACAGATCAATAGAAGACGAAGACATGTTAGCAACAGAGATGGAGAATGTGTGACAGGAAAGTTATGATGAAAACCAGGATAGAACTGTGTTACGGATACCAAGAGAGAGTTTAGAATATGAAGGAGGAGAGTGATTGAGAGCATCAAACGCAGCAGATAGATCAAGTAGGATTAGTAGGGAAAAGTGACCTTGGGAATTTGCTTTAAGCACAGTCTGTAGAACGAGCTGTACGAAAGGCAGGTTGTAAAGGATCCAGGAGGGAATGTGATTTAAGAATGTTGACATTCTAGCAATTAGGAGACAAACAGCAGGAGGGATACAGGGCGGTAGTTAGTAAGGCACATAGGGTGTAGGTTGTTTCTGAGAAAAGGGTGACCACTACAGGCTTAAAGTAAGAGGGTAAAGAGCCAGAGAATAGGGAGGAATTGAAGATGTGGGTGAGAGTGGGGACTAAGAGATGCAGTAAGGTGTGAGGGGATACGATCTAGAGGGCATGTGGTAGAGGGAGAAGAGAAGATGATTAGCTTCCAGCTCTGTAAGAGAAGAAAAGGAGTCAAATGCAGAAGGAGAATTAGGTAGAAGGAGAGAAGGGGGAAGGGACAGAAGGAATCTCCTTGTGGGTGGCATCCACCTTGCCTCTGAAGTAGTCAAATGCTTGAGGAGAAGTGAAGGAAGGATGGCAAGTGTGAGGAGAAGGTTAGTGGAGGGAGTCAAATACAGGGAAAAAAAGACAGCGTAAATTAAATTTGAGTGTTGATGAATGTGAAAAAAAAGTAGTGTGGTTTGGCCACAGAGAGCAGCTTTATACAGGACTGGAGACATTTTTACTGTAGAAAAATCAAATATCAATTGTGTGATTTCCTTCATAGGCATTAAGAACAGCGAGTGGAAGTGTGATGAACATGTTTGGGAATTTAGCCAAGGGTGTGGGCTAGAGGGACAAGTGTGTCAGAGCCTAGAGGGGGCATATAGATAGGAGGATAGCATTGTAAGAGTTAATAAGATTGTTAGTTTAAGCGGAAAGAGAGAGAGAGCAGAGAGGTTAGAGTAGATGTCAGAGGAGAGTTTAATTAAGCAGAGGCAAATCAGTGGGACAGGTAAGATGGGGTGAGGGGAATGACTGATTGTGAATGATGAGAGCAGAAGAGGTCATGTACAACTAGAGCCTTGTTAGTCAGAGAACGGACATTCCAGATGGCATAGGAGAAGGGAAGAGAAAAGTAAGGAAAGGAATGTGGATTACATTAGATAGGTTAACACTCTTAGCAGGGAGGCAGAGGCAGGGAGGCCCGATGTGTATATGAGCAGGTTCAAGATTATAAGAGATATCCCACACATCAGCAAACATAGAAGGAGACACAGAGATAGGTGTAGAGAGAGACAGAGATAGCTCTATGTAGAGAGAGAGGGACGTAGAGAGAATGAGACAGATAGGCGCAGAGAGAGGGGGCGCAGAGAGAGGAGGCGCCAAAAGAGGGGGCGCAGAGAGAGGGGGCACAGAGAATAGGATATTAAAGAGTGCTTTTCATTGAGCAGTGCAGAAATAGCTGCAATAGAGGTCTGTACAAATGGTGCAGTGTGTAGACACATGCAAAGGTAGGGGAAGGAAAGAGGAGAACATGTGGATAAAAGCAGGAGTGTGGAAGTTAGAGAAATTAGAAAAGTTTAACAGAGGAGTGAGGAAACAGCAAGCAGAAAGAACAAGAGAGAGGTTACATTGGGATGACGTTCTGTGGTAAAGAGAAAATGCTAGGAGAGAGCTTTCAAATATTAGAGGACATGAATTGAGGCAGCAAATGTATAAATCAAAACCTGAGGGGGAGGTATAGCACGAAAGCTTGCACAGCAGATTATAGTCTTAATGTTGCGTGTACCTGTCAGGGTATTCAAGAAGTTAAATTCTCACAAGTGCAGAGTTCATGATGAAATGCTGAATCTAGTCCCCCTCCAATTTAATTTTAATATAACTTTTCCATTCTTCATTACTGCAAAAAGCAAACAAAACAAAACCACATTGCATTACTATTTTCAAAATGGATTGAATGGCATATTCAACAGTGACTGTGTGATGCCAATATTCCCCACTCACTCGTAGTGAAGCACATATTGTACTAGTGTTGAAAGTAGGCCGGTAGAGTCAGGTACGCAGTACTGATAAAACAATAAGTGCCCGTCGTAAGTACCAGCTCCGCAACAGTGCGGGCATCACATTAGTGACGTGGATGAACATATATGGATAAGCCCATATTAAGGCATCACGTGACCAGAGCCGTCACTGACTGGGTATACGTAAAGACGCAGGGAGATGCAAAGAAAGGGAGGGAGAGAGACAGGGAGAAGATGTGAAACGGAGGAAGGCACGGATGGAGGGAGTTCTTCCGAGCTTCTGCGGGCCTCTCTCTTTCACTGGTGCATGCCGGGAGCTGGTCCCAACATCCACAAAGTGTGTGTGTATTATTGGTTGTATTTTATGGGGGTAGGAGGGTAGTGTGTATATTGTGTGTGTGGGAGTATTATATTGTGTGTAGAGGTGCAGAGGAGAGTACTAGATTGTGTATCTTGTGTAAGGGTGTTGTGTATATTGTGTTTGGAGCTATAATATTATTGGGGAGATTAGTATTGAGGAGGTATTATAGTGTGTATTGTGGGGAGTATTAGTGTGTGTATTGTTTGTGGGTGACAGATGCTGGGGGTATGCAGCAATCCCTGCACTGAGGTCCGAGGCGGCTCTGCATCGCTCGCACGCACTGTGGACGACCAAGCATGTGCCCATGATAATCATGGCCTTAGAGGGATGAGTGTGTCAGAGCCTAGAAGGGGTATATATATAATGGAGGAGGGAGGAGGAAGGAGGAGGAGGGAGGAGGAGATGATAGCATTGTAAAAGTTAACAAGATAGTTAGTTTAAGCAGAAAGTGAGGAGAGGTTAGAGATAAGGGTAGATGTCAGAGGAGAGAGTTCAATTAAGCTGAGGTATCGAGTAGGACAGGGGTGAGGGGAATGAGAGGTGGTGGATGAGAGCAGAAGAGGTCATGTACAAATAGACCTTGTTAGTCAGAGAGCAGTCATTCCAGAGGGCACGTGAGAAGTGAAGAGTAAAGTGAGACATGGAATGTGGATTACATTAGATGGGTTAATACGCTTAGCAGGGAGGTGGAGAGAGAGAGGCAAGAGGCAGAGAGTGGTGCAGGGGTTGAGGAAGAGATGTTGCATGTACCTTATCAGAACATTAAAGAACATCAATTCACACTGGTGCAGAGTTGATGATGAATCCAGTTCACCTCCAATTCAATTTTAACAGAAATGTTTCATTCTTCATTACTGAAAAAAAAGAAAAGTAAAAAACATTTCATTACTATTTTCAAAATGGATTGAATTCCCCCAACAATGACTATGTGTTACCAATATATCCCTCTCAGTCCCACTGCAGCATATACTGTACCAGTGTGAAAGTAGGAAGGTACACAGTACCGGTAAAACAATACGTGCCGGTACTATGCACCATATGAATTATAAGGGGATGTAAATCTCCCAGTCTCTCTCCATATCCGCAACAGAGCGGGCTCCGGTCAGTGGCATGGATGCCCATATATGGGTATGCTCATATTTGGGCATCCCATGTCACTGACCGGAGCCGGCTCTGAGTATAGGGATATATGCGGAGACGCAGAGGTGCAAGGAAATGGGAGGAGGCACGGTGAGAAACAGGGAGAGACCACAGGAAGATAGAGGGCAACAACTTCCACAAGGTACTTGTATGGGTATAATTGTTTGTATTTTGTGCAGAGGGGGTAATTTCAGATAAAATACAATTCTCCACCCTCTACGAAACAATTCCACTTTGTTCAGTAAGCCAGAAAGTCTTGGTCCCATGTGGACTGAATTTAATGCAAATAAGGTCCTTAATACACAAGTAAAGAATAAAGTTACTTATTCTCTACTGTAAGAAGTGCCACATTGCCCACTATTTGGGTCCTGTGCCCAGATTGTGACCATGCATGGCAGAGGTGAGATTCCCCCAACTCCAATTTGCTACACTCTCCAAGAGAGATAATTGTGATCAGAGGTGGAACTAGGGGAGGGTGTGAGCAGGGTCACTGCCCAGGGAGTAACCTGACTGGGGGCACGGAAATCTCATTTAGTGCATATGTTGCGGCACTGCATTGATTGACCGGTCAATCTGCACTGCTGCCTGTCACAGTGACATCCTGATCGGGCACTGTGATCAGCTATAGCACTGACCCAGGTGAGATAGTTCAGCACTTTACAAGGAGGGAACAGATGTTGTGGGTGACAGATGCTGGAGGTAGGCCAAGACTGTTGGCCAGAGTAACGTGGAGACTTACTGCACTCTGCATGCCCATCCTCTCCCTGACATCAGGGGAAGGAAGTGGCCCTGGGGTGTGTGTAGGTATGCCAGATGTCAGTGTATGCATAAGTAAGTATGCCTGTGTAGTGGGAGGTGTAGGGGCGTTAAGCTGGAGGACTTAAAACAGGCACAAAAGCACATAGATACCTCTGATTATACCGCACCAAATGCTGATAATATCATGCTGTAGCTGCACTTTACAGAAGATGATGCAGATGTCATCATTGGTTGGTGGGTTCATTAAATCAATCCATCATATCATAACCACACTGTGCATATGATGTACTGAATCAGTAACACCAGGAAGACATCTCCATGTTAGGAGTAGAGTTGAAGTTAACAGAATATGTCCAGCACTGTGGTGTGTAGCCCATAAATAATAATTGTGCACATTACCAGAACAACATACTGTCAACTGCAAGATCATTTTGCTGCTTGTAGCGTATGCTCATCCTGTACAGTGTTGTAGTAGATCCGTCTCTTCAGTGTTCACTGCAACAAAAGTAAGACATTGCATTAATATTACAGACGTTTGGGGGCTGAAATCTCACTTCGCTGCGGACAATTTCCCTTTGCATAAGATTCTTGTGATTATGTCAATGATGATCAATAACTGCATCATAACACAGCCGCTCTATACAGAAGATGTACTTGCTCTCAATGGTCATGGAGGTAATACGTCACACAATGTACAGATATAGCAAGGATTATTTCTCCCACTGGTGCATTATGGCATTATGATGGGAAATGTTGTGAGATTCTGCATTATCAGCATCACTGAATCTTTTGGAAATTAAGTGATATTCTATGTTTTAATGCAATATTATGGATGA
Source organism: Ascaphus truei (assembly GCF_040206685.1). Taxonomy (NCBI): domain Eukaryota; kingdom Metazoa; phylum Chordata; class Amphibia; order Anura; family Ascaphidae; genus Ascaphus; species Ascaphus truei. The sequence continues at coordinate 67,245 of NW_027457331.1, forward strand.
TCAGCCGGTAAAATAATAATAGCTTGCTGTATCTGTAGCCATGCTCTACCCATGATGTGCTGAACCAATGACTGCAGAGAGATTCAGAGTGGTAAACATGACTGGAACGCATCTCTGAATAATGGGCAGCAAAGCAGTGCAGAATAGGAGGTGAAAGTATTTAAAATGGAAGATCCTTAGCAGCTGTGTGGAGAGTAGACAGTACAGACTGACCAAGTAAATGGTAAAAGGAGTAACTTCAACATTACTTGGCTTTGTTCTCCACATTGAAGCTTTCCTCCTCTTTAAATCACTAATACTGATGCCATGTGTAACCTGTACTGAGAGTTATATAATCTACTGGCCTAGATGAAACCATATGATGCAAACAGGATCCATCCCACTCCAGATTCATAGAATTGAACCACCTCAACCTTTCATAACAATCACATAGAACTGCAGCTGTGCGCTACTGCACATGTTCTTGTTATGAATGGTAGTAGATGTGGTCCTTGGGTCTTTACTTCATACTGTAGCCACCCTCTACTCATGATGTATTGAATCAACGAAAACTTGCATGGTTCAGATCACAGGAAGGGGTAGAGTAGAGATGAAAATATTCAATGTGAAACCCGTAGCAGCCGGATTGTGTGGAGTCAATAAAACGACAAATACTAAATGGTAAATGAGAAATATACACATTGCTTATCTGTCTCTGTGTAGTAATTTTCCTTCTCTTCAACTGTCCTTCAAATTTTCTCTTTTGCAAGAAAAGGAACACATGGCTTCAATATTCACTTCTGTTCTGCAGTCATCCCTCCTGAAATAAAAGTTAAGCATTGCATTGTTATTATGTTACTACATACAATAAACCTTGCTCCAAACCATTTGATGCAAAGCAAATCCACCTCCCACCCACAGCTGTGCTCCTTCTAGAGCATGCATGTCAAACTCCAGTCCTCGAGGGTCCCAAACAGGCCAGGTTTTCAGTAGGGATATCCTGAAAACCTGGCCTGTTTGCTGCCCTCGAGGACTGGAGTTTGACATCCTTGTTCTTGAGCTTCTACCACGCAAGTCATCCATGTGAGTGACACTGTACTGCAGTCCTGGTCTGCACACAATCTACTGAATCAATGACATCACACTGTAAAGGCAATCTACAAGATGTATTAGTTGTCCACACTTCCGAAATGTTACTTTTATGTCCAAATCACTTATTCCCATGACCTGATATTTGTATTTGTTATTTATAGGATTGTCACAAAGAGTTGATGAGGTCACCAAATGATAGTATGTAGAGAGAAAGAGAGATCTCAGAACAGAGCCCTGATGTATACCCACAGACAGATCAATAGAAGACGAAGACATGTTAGCAACAGAGATGGAGAATGTGTGACAGGAAAGTTATGATGAAAACCAGGATAGAACTGTGTTACGGATACCAAGAGAGAGTTTAGAATATGAAGGAGGAGAGTGATTGAGAGCATCAAACGCAGCAGATAGATCAAGTAGGATTAGTAGGGAAAAGTGACCTTGGGAATTTGCTTTAAGCACAGTCTGTAGAACGAGCTGTACGAAAGGCAGGTTGTAAAGGATCCAGGAGGGAATGTGATTTAAGAATGTTGACATTCTAGCAATTAGGAGACAAACAGCAGGAGGGATACAGGGCGGTAGTTAGTAAGGCACATAGGGTGTAGGTTGTTTCTGAGAAAAGGGTGACCACTACAGGCTTAAAGTAAGAGGGTAAAGAGCCAGAGAATAGGGAGGAATTGAAGATGTGGGTGAGAGTGGGGACTAAGAGATGCAGTAAGGTGTGAGGGGATACGATCTAGAGGGCATGTGGTAGAGGGAGAAGAGAAGATGATTAGCTTCCAGCTCTGTAAGAGAAGAAAAGGAGTCAAATGCAGAAGGAGAATTAGGTAGAAGGAGAGAAGGGGGAAGGGACAGAAGGAATCTCCTTGTGGGTGGCATCCACCTTGCCTCTGAAGTAGTCAAATGCTTGAGGAGAAGTGAAGGAAGGATGGCAAGTGTGAGGAGAAGGTTAGTGGAGGGAGTCAAATACAGGGAAAAAAAGACAGCGTAAATTAAATTTGAGTGTTGATGAATGTGAAAAAAAAGTAGTGTGGTTTGGCCACAGAGAGCAGCTTTATACAGGACTGGAGACATTTTTACTGTAGAAAAATCAAATATCAATTGTGTGATTTCCTTCATAGGCATTAAGAACAGCGAGTGGAAGTGTGATGAACATGTTTGGGAATTTAGCCAAGGGTGTGGGCTAGAGGGACAAGTGTGTCAGAGCCTAGAGGGGGCATATAGATAGGAGGATAGCATTGTAAGAGTTAATAAGATTGTTAGTTTAAGCGGAAAGAGAGAGAGAGCAGAGAGGTTAGAGTAGATGTCAGAGGAGAGTTTAATTAAGCAGAGGCAAATCAGTGGGACAGGTAAGATGGGGTGAGGGGAATGACTGATTGTGAATGATGAGAGCAGAAGAGGTCATGTACAACTAGAGCCTTGTTAGTCAGAGAACGGACATTCCAGATGGCATAGGAGAAGGGAAGAGAAAAGTAAGGAAAGGAATGTGGATTACATTAGATAGGTTAACACTCTTAGCAGGGAGGCAGAGGCAGGGAGGCCCGATGTGTATATGAGCAGGTTCAAGATTATAAGAGATATCCCACACATCAGCAAACATAGAAGGAGACACAGAGATAGGTGTAGAGAGAGACAGAGATAGCTCTATGTAGAGAGAGAGGGACGTAGAGAGAATGAGACAGATAGGCGCAGAGAGAGGGGGCGCAGAGAGAGGAGGCGCCAAAAGAGGGGGCGCAGAGAGAGGGGGCACAGAGAATAGGATATTAAAGAGTGCTTTTCATTGAGCAGTGCAGAAATAGCTGCAATAGAGGTCTGTACAAATGGTGCAGTGTGTAGACACATGCAAAGGTAGGGGAAGGAAAGAGGAGAACATGTGGATAAAAGCAGGAGTGTGGAAGTTAGAGAAATTAGAAAAGTTTAACAGAGGAGTGAGGAAACAGCAAGCAGAAAGAACAAGAGAGAGGTTACATTGGGATGACGTTCTGTGGTAAAGAGAAAATGCTAGGAGAGAGCTTTCAAATATTAGAGGACATGAATTGAGGCAGCAAATGTATAAATCAAAACCTGAGGGGGAGGTATAGCACGAAAGCTTGCACAGCAGATTATAGTCTTAATGTTGCGTGTACCTGTCAGGGTATTCAAGAAGTTAAATTCTCACAAGTGCAGAGTTCATGATGAAATGCTGAATCTAGTCCCCCTCCAATTTAATTTTAATATAACTTTTCCATTCTTCATTACTGCAAAAAGCAAACAAAACAAAACCACATTGCATTACTATTTTCAAAATGGATTGAATGGCATATTCAACAGTGACTGTGTGATGCCAATATTCCCCACTCACTCGTAGTGAAGCACATATTGTACTAGTGTTGAAAGTAGGCCGGTAGAGTCAGGTACGCAGTACTGATAAAACAATAAGTGCCCGTCGTAAGTACCAGCTCCGCAACAGTGCGGGCATCACATTAGTGACGTGGATGAACATATATGGATAAGCCCATATTAAGGCATCACGTGACCAGAGCCGTCACTGACTGGGTATACGTAAAGACGCAGGGAGATGCAAAGAAAGGGAGGGAGAGAGACAGGGAGAAGATGTGAAACGGAGGAAGGCACGGATGGAGGGAGTTCTTCCGAGCTTCTGCGGGCCTCTCTCTTTCACTGGTGCATGCCGGGAGCTGGTCCCAACATCCACAAAGTGTGTGTGTATTATTGGTTGTATTTTATGGGGGTAGGAGGGTAGTGTGTATATTGTGTGTGTGGGAGTATTATATTGTGTGTAGAGGTGCAGAGGAGAGTACTAGATTGTGTATCTTGTGTAAGGGTGTTGTGTATATTGTGTTTGGAGCTATAATATTATTGGGGAGATTAGTATTGAGGAGGTATTATAGTGTGTATTGTGGGGAGTATTAGTGTGTGTATTGTTTGTGGGTGACAGATGCTGGGGGTATGCAGCAATCCCTGCACTGAGGTCCGAGGCGGCTCTGCATCGCTCGCACGCACTGTGGACGACCAAGCATGTGCCCATGATAATCATGGCCTTAGAGGGATGAGTGTGTCAGAGCCTAGAAGGGGTATATATATAATGGAGGAGGGAGGAGGAAGGAGGAGGAGGGAGGAGGAGATGATAGCATTGTAAAAGTTAACAAGATAGTTAGTTTAAGCAGAAAGTGAGGAGAGGTTAGAGATAAGGGTAGATGTCAGAGGAGAGAGTTCAATTAAGCTGAGGTATCGAGTAGGACAGGGGTGAGGGGAATGAGAGGTGGTGGATGAGAGCAGAAGAGGTCATGTACAAATAGACCTTGTTAGTCAGAGAGCAGTCATTCCAGAGGGCACGTGAGAAGTGAAGAGTAAAGTGAGACATGGAATGTGGATTACATTAGATGGGTTAATACGCTTAGCAGGGAGGTGGAGAGAGAGAGGCAAGAGGCAGAGAGTGGTGCAGGGGTTGAGGAAGAGATGTTGCATGTACCTTATCAGAACATTAAAGAACATCAATTCACACTGGTGCAGAGTTGATGATGAATCCAGTTCACCTCCAATTCAATTTTAACAGAAATGTTTCATTCTTCATTACTGAAAAAAAAGAAAAGTAAAAAACATTTCATTACTATTTTCAAAATGGATTGAATTCCCCCAACAATGACTATGTGTTACCAATATATCCCTCTCAGTCCCACTGCAGCATATACTGTACCAGTGTGAAAGTAGGAAGGTACACAGTACCGGTAAAACAATACGTGCCGGTACTATGCACCATATGAATTATAAGGGGATGTAAATCTCCCAGTCTCTCTCCATATCCGCAACAGAGCGGGCTCCGGTCAGTGGCATGGATGCCCATATATGGGTATGCTCATATTTGGGCATCCCATGTCACTGACCGGAGCCGGCTCTGAGTATAGGGATATATGCGGAGACGCAGAGGTGCAAGGAAATGGGAGGAGGCACGGTGAGAAACAGGGAGAGACCACAGGAAGATAGAGGGCAACAACTTCCACAAGGTACTTGTATGGGTATAATTGTTTGTATTTTGTGCAGAGGGGGTAATTTCAGATAAAATACAATTCTCCACCCTCTACGAAACAATTCCACTTTGTTCAGTAAGCCAGAAAGTCTTGGTCCCATGTGGACTGAATTTAATGCAAATAAGGTCCTTAATACACAAGTAAAGAATAAAGTTACTTATTCTCTACTGTAAGAAGTGCCACATTGCCCACTATTTGGGTCCTGTGCCCAGATTGTGACCATGCATGGCAGAGGTGAGATTCCCCCAACTCCAATTTGCTACACTCTCCAAGAGAGATAATTGTGATCAGAGGTGGAACTAGGGGAGGGTGTGAGCAGGGTCACTGCCCAGGGAGTAACCTGACTGGGGGCACGGAAATCTCATTTAGTGCATATGTTGCGGCACTGCATTGATTGACCGGTCAATCTGCACTGCTGCCTGTCACAGTGACATCCTGATCGGGCACTGTGATCAGCTATAGCACTGACCCAGGTGAGATAGTTCAGCACTTTACAAGGAGGGAACAGATGTTGTGGGTGACAGATGCTGGAGGTAGGCCAAGACTGTTGGCCAGAGTAACGTGGAGACTTACTGCACTCTGCATGCCCATCCTCTCCCTGACATCAGGGGAAGGAAGTGGCCCTGGGGTGTGTGTAGGTATGCCAGATGTCAGTGTATGCATAAGTAAGTATGCCTGTGTAGTGGGAGGTGTAGGGGCGTTAAGCTGGAGGACTTAAAACAGGCACAAAAGCACATAGATACCTCTGATTATACCGCACCAAATGCTGATAATATCATGCTGTAGCTGCACTTTACAGAAGATGATGCAGATGTCATCATTGGTTGGTGGGTTCATTAAATCAATCCATCATATCATAACCACACTGTGCATATGATGTACTGAATCAGTAACACCAGGAAGACATCTCCATGTTAGGAGTAGAGTTGAAGTTAACAGAATATGTCCAGCACTGTGGTGTGTAGCCCATAAATAATAATTGTGCACATTACCAGAACAACATACTGTCAACTGCAAGATCATTTTGCTGCTTGTAGCGTATGCTCATCCTGTACAGTGTTGTAGTAGATCCGTCTCTTCAGTGTTCACTGCAACAAAAGTAAGACATTGCATTAATATTACAGACGTTTGGGGGCTGAAATCTCACTTCGCTGCGGACAATTTCCCTTTGCATAAGATTCTTGTGATTATGTCAATGATGATCAATAACTGCATCATAACACAGCCGCTCTATACAGAAGATGTACTTGCTCTCAATGGTCATGGAGGTAATACGTCACACAATGTACAGATATAGCAAGGATTATTTCTCCCACTGGTGCATTATGGCATTATGATGGGAAATGTTGTGAGATTCTGCATTATCAGCATCACTGAATCTTTTGGAAATTAAGTGATATTCTATGTTTTAATGCAATATTATGGATGATCAGCCGGTAAAATAATAATAGCTTGCTGTATCTGTAGCCATGCTCTACCCATGATGTGCTGAACCAATGACTGCAGAGAGATTCAGAGTGGTAAACATGACTGGAACGCATCTCTGAATAATGGGCAGCAAAGCAGTGCAGAATAGGAGGTGAAAGTATTTAAAATGGAAGATCCTTAGCAGCTGTGTGGAGAGTAGACAGTACAGACTGACCAAGTAAATGGTAAAAGGAGTAACTTCAACATTACTTGGCTTTGTTCTCCACATTGAAGCTTTCCTCCTCTTTAAATCACTAATACTGATGCCATGTGTAACCTGTACTGAGAGTTATATAATCTACTGGCCTAGATGAAACCATATGATGCAAACAGGATCCATCCCACTCCAGATTCATAGAATTGAACCACCTCAACCTTTCATAACAATCACATAGAACTGCAGCTGTGCGCTACTGCACATGTTCTTGTTATGAATGGTAGTAGATGTGGTCCTTGGGTCTTTACTTCATACTGTAGCCACCCTCTACTCATGATGTATTGAATCAACGAAAACTTGCATGGTTCAGATCACAGGAAGGGGTAGAGTAGAGATGAAAATATTCAATGTGAAACCCGTAGCAGCCGGATTGTGTGGAGTCAATAAAACGACAAATACTAAATGGTAAATGAGAAATATACACATTGCTTATCTGTCTCTGTGTAGTAATTTTCCTTCTCTTCAACTGTCCTTCAAATTTTCTCTTTTGCAAGAAAAGGAACACATGGCTTCAATATTCACTTCTGTTCTGCAGTCATCCCTCCTGAAATAAAAGTTAAGCATTGCATTGTTATTATGTTACTACATACAATAAACCTTGCTCCAAACCATTTGATGCAAAGCAAATCCACCTCCCACCCACAGCTGTGCTCCTTCTAGAGCATGCATGTCAAACTCCAGTCCTCGAGGGTCCCAAACAGGCCAGGTTTTCAGTAGGGATATCCTGAAAACCTGGCCTGTTTGCTGCCCTCGAGGACTGGAGTTTGACATCCTTGTTCTTGAGCTTCTACCACGCAAGTCATCCATGTGAGTGACACTGTACTGCAGTCCTGGTCTGCACACAATCTACTGAATCAATGACATCACACTGTAAAGGCAATCTACAAGATGTATTAGTTGTCCACACTTCCGAAATGTTACTTTTATGTCCAAATCACTTATTCCCATGACCTGATATTTGTATTTGTTATTTATAGGATTGTCACAAAGAGTTGATGAGGTCACCAAATGATAGTATGTAGAGAGAAAGAGAGATCTCAGAACAGAGCCCTGATGTATACCCACAGACAGATCAATAGAAGACGAAGACATGTTAGCAACAGAGATGGAGAATGTGTGACAGGAAAGTTATGATGAAAACCAGGATAGAACTGTGTTACGGATACCAAGAGAGAGTTTAGAATATGAAGGAGGAGAGTGATTGAGAGCATCAAACGCAGCAGATAGATCAAGTAGGATTAGTAGGGAAAAGTGACCTTGGGAATTTGCTTTAAGCACAGTCTGTAGAACGAGCTGTACGAAAGGCAGGTTGTAAAGGATCCAGGAGGGAATGTGATTTAAGAATGTTGACATTCTAGCAATTAGGAGACAAACAGCAGGAGGGATACAGGGCGGTAGTTAGTAAGGCACATAGGGTGTAGGTTGTTTCTGAGAAAAGGGTGACCACTACAGGCTTAAAGTAAGAGGGTAAAGAGCCAGAGAATAGGGAGGAATTGAAGATGTGGGTGAGAGTGGGGACTAAGAGATGCAGTAAGGTGTGAGGGGATACGATCTAGAGGGCATGTGGTAGAGGGAGAAGAGAAGATGATTAGCTTCCAGCTCTGTAAGAGAAGAAAAGGAGTCAAATGCAGAAGGAGAATTAGGTAGAAGGAGAGAAGGGGGAAGGGACAGAAGGAATCTCCTTGTGGGTGGCATCCACCTTGCCTCTGAAGTAGTCAAATGCTTGAGGAGAAGTGAAGGAAGGATGGCAAGTGTGAGGAGAAGGTTAGTGGAGGGAGTCAAATACAGGGAAAAAAAGACAGCGTAAATTAAATTTGAGTGTTGATGAATGTGAAAAAAAAGTAGTGTGGTTTGGCCACAGAGAGCAGCTTTATACAGGACTGGAGACATTTTTACTGTAGAAAAATCAAATATCAATTGTGTGATTTCCTTCATAGGCATTAAGAACAGCGAGTGGAAGTGTGATGAACATGTTTGGGAATTTAGCCAAGGGTGTGGGCTAGAGGGACAAGTGTGTCAGAGCCTAGAGGGGGCATATAGATAGGAGGATAGCATTGTAAGAGTTAATAAGATTGTTAGTTTAAGCGGAAAGAGAGAGAGAGCAGAGAGGTTAGAGTAGATGTCAGAGGAGAGTTTAATTAAGCAGAGGCAAATCAGTGGGACAGGTAAGATGGGGTGAGGGGAATGACTGATTGTGAATGATGAGAGCAGAAGAGGTCATGTACAACTAGAGCCTTGTTAGTCAGAGAACGGACATTCCAGATGGCATAGGAGAAGGGAAGAGAAAAGTAAGGAAAGGAATGTGGATTACATTAGATAGGTTAACACTCTTAGCAGGGAGGCAGAGGCAGGGAGGCCCGATGTGTATATGAGCAGGTTCAAGATTATAAGAGATATCCCACACATCAGCAAACATAGAAGGAGACACAGAGATAGGTGTAGAGAGAGACAGAGATAGCTCTATGTAGAGAGAGAGGGACGTAGAGAGAATGAGACAGATAGGCGCAGAGAGAGGGGGCGCAGAGAGAGGAGGCGCCAAAAGAGGGGGCGCAGAGAGAGGGGGCACAGAGAATAGGATATTAAAGAGTGCTTTTCATTGAGCAGTGCAGAAATAGCTGCAATAGAGGTCTGTACAAATGGTGCAGTGTGTAGACACATGCAAAGGTAGGGGAAGGAAAGAGGAGAACATGTGGATAAAAGCAGGAGTGTGGAAGTTAGAGAAATTAGAAAAGTTTAACAGAGGAGTGAGGAAACAGCAAGCAGAAAGAACAAGAGAGAGGTTACATTGGGATGACGTTCTGTGGTAAAGAGAAAATGCTAGGAGAGAGCTTTCAAATATTAGAGGACATGAATTGAGGGAGCAAATGTATAAATCAAAACCTGAGGGGGAGGTATAGCACGAAAGCTTGCACAGCAGATTATAGTCTTAATGTTGCGTGTACCTGTCAGGGTATTCAAGAAGTTAAATTCTCACAAGTGCAGAGTTCATGATGAAATGCTGAATCTAGTTCCCCTCCAATTTAATTTTAATATAACTTTTCCATTCTTCATTACTGCAAAAAGCAAACAAAACAAAACCACATTGCATTACTATTTTCAAAATGGATTGAATGGCATATTCAACAGTGACTGTGTGATGCCAATATTCCCCACTCACTCGTAGTGAAGCACATATTGTACTAGTGTTGAAAGTAGGCCGGTAGAGTCAGGTACGCAGTACTGATAAAACAATAAGTGCCCGTCGTAAGTACCAGCTCCGCAACAGTGCGGGCATCACATTAGTGACGTGGATGAACATATATGGATAAGCCCATATTAAGGCATCACGTGACCAGAGCCGTCACTGACTGGGTATACGTAAAGACGCAGGGAGATGCAAGGAAAGGGAGGGAGAGAGACAGGGAGAAGATGTGAAACGGAGGAAGGCACGGATGGAGGGAGTTCTTCCGAGCTTCTGCGGGCCTCTCTCTTTCACTGGTGCATGCCGGGAGCTGGTCCCAACATCCACAAAGTGTGTGTGTATTATTGGTTGTATTTTATGGGGGTAGGAGGGTAGTGTGTATATTGTGTGTGTGGGAGTATTATATTGTGTGTAGAGGTGCAGAGGAGAGTACTAGATTGTGTATCTTGTGTAAGGGTGTTGTGTATATTGTGTTTGGAGCTATAATATTATTGGGGAGATTAGTATTGAGGAGGTATTATAGTGTGTATTGTGGGGAGTATTAGTGTGTGTATTGTTTGTGGGTGACAGATGCTGGGGGTATGCAGCAATCCCTGCACTGAGGTCCGAGGCGGCTCTGCATCGCTCGCACGCACTGTGGACGACCAAGCATGTGCCCATGATAATCATGGCCTTAGAGGGATGAGTGTGTCAGAGCCTAGAAGGGGTATATATATATAATGGAGGAGGGAGGAGGAAGGAGGAGGAGGGAGGAGGAGATGATAGCATTGTAAAAGTTAACAAGATAGTTAGTTTAAGCAGAAAGTGAGGAGAGGTTAGAGATAAGGGTAGATGTCAGAGGAGAGAGTTCAATTAAGCTGAGGTATCGAGTAGGACAGGGGTGAGGGGAATGAGAGGTGGTGGATGATGAGAGCAGAAGAGGTCATGTACAAATAGACCTTGTTAGTCAGAGAGCAGTCATTCCAGAGGGCACGTGAGAAGTGAAGAGTAAAGTGAGACATGGAATGTGGATTACATTAGATGGGTTAATACGCTTAGCAGGGAGGTGGAGAGAGAGAGGCAAGAGGCAGAGAGTGGTGCAGGGGTTGAGGAAGAGATGTTGCATGTACCTTATCAGAACATTAAAGAACATCAATTCACACTGGTGCAGAGTTGATGATGAATCCAGTTCACCTCCAATTCAATTTTAACAGAAATGTTTCATTCTTCATTACTGAAAAAAAAGAAAAGTAAAAAACATTTCATTACTATTTTCAAAATGGATTGAATTCCCCCAACAATGACTATGTGTTACCAATATATCCCTCTCAGTCCCACTGCAGCATATACTGTACCAGTGTGAAAGTAGGAAGGTACACAGTACCGGTAAAACAATACGTGCCGGTACTATGCACCATATGAATTATAAGGGGATGTAAATCTCCCAGTCTCTCTCCATATCCGCAACAGAGCGGGCTCCGGTCAGTGGCATGGATGCCCATATATGGGTATGCTCATATTTGGGCATCCCATGTCACTGACCGGAGCCGGCTCTGAGTATAGGGATATATGCGGAGACGCAGAGGTGCAAGGAAATGGGAGGAGGCACGGTGAGAAACAGGGAGAGACCACAGGAAGATAGAGGGCAACAACTTCCACAAGGTACTTGTATGGGTATAATTGTTTGTATTTTGTGCAGAGGGGGTAATTTCAGATAAAATACAATTCTCCACCCTCTACGAAACAATTCCACTTTGTTCAGTAAGCCAGAAAGTCTTGGTCCCATGTGGACTGAATTTAATGCAAATAAGGTCCTTAATACACAAGTAAAGAATAAAGTTACTTATTCTCTACTGTAAGAAGTGCCACATTGCCCACTATTTGGGTCCTGTGCCCAGATTGTGACCATGCATGGCAGAGGTGAGATTCCCCCAACTCCAATTTGCTACACTCTCCAAGAGAGATAATTGTGATCAGAGGTGGAACTAGGGGAGGGTGTGAGCAGGGTCACTGCCCAGGGAGTAACCTGACTGGGGGCACGGAAATCTCATTTAGTGCATATGTTGCGGCACTGCATTGATTGACCGGTCAATCTGCACTGCTGCCTGTCACAGTGACATCCTGATCGGGCACTGTGATCAGCTATAGCACTGACCCAGGTGAGATAGTTCAGCACTTTACAAGGAGGGAACAGATGTTGTGGGTGACAGATGCTGGAGGTAGGCCAAGACTGTTGGCCAGAGTAACGTGGAGACTTACTGCACTCTGCATGCCCATCCTCTCCCTGACATCAGGGGAAGGAAGTGGCCCTGGGGTGTGTGTAGGTATGCCAGATGTCAGTGTATGCATAAGTAAGTATGCCTGTGTAGTGGGAGGTGTAGGGGCGTTAAGCTGGAGGACTTAAAACAGGCACAAAAGCACATAGATACCTCTGATTATACCGCACCAAATGCTGATAATATCATGCTGTAGCTGCACTTTACAGAAGATGATGCAGATGTCATCATTGGTTGGTGGGTTCATTAAATCAATCCATCATATCATAACCACACTGTGCATATGATGTACTGAATCAGTAACACCAGGAAGACATCTCCATGTTAGGAGTAGAGTTGAAGTTAACAGAATATGTCCAGCACTGTGGTGTGTAGCCCATAAATAATAATTGTGCACATTACCAGAACAACATACTGTCAACTGCAAGATCATTTTGCTGCTTGTAGCGTATGCTCATCCTGTACAGTGTTGTAGTAGATCCGTCTCTTCAGTGTTCACTGCAACAAAAGTAAGACATTGCATTAATATTACAGACGTTTGGGGGCTGAAATCTCACTTCGCTGCGGACAATTTCCCTTTGCATAAGATTCTTGTGATTATGTCAATGATGATCAATAACTGCATCATAACACAGCCGCTCTATACAGAAGATGTACTTGCTCTCAATGGTCATGGAGGTAATACGTCACACAATGTACAGATATAGCAAGGATTATTTCTCCCACTGGTGCATTATGGCATTATGATGGGAAATGTTGTGAGATTCTGCATTATCAGCATCACTGAATCTTTTGGAAATTAAGTGATATTCTATGTTTTAATGCAATATTATGGATGATCAGCCGGTAAAATAATAATAGCTTGCTGTATCTGTAGCCATGCTCTACCCATGATGTGCTGAACCAATGACTGCAGAGAGATTCAGAGTGGTAAACATGACTGGAACGCATCTCTGAATAATGGGCAGCAAAGCAGTGCAGAATAGGAGGTGAAAGTATTTAAAATGGAAGATCCTTAGCAGCTGTGTGGGGAGTAGACAGTACAGACTGACCAAGTAAATGGTAAAAGGAGTAACTTCAACATTACTTGGCTTTGTTCTCCACATTGAAGCTTTCCTCCTCTTTAAATCACTAATACTGATGCCATGTGTAACCTGTACTGAAAGTTATATAATCTACTGGCCTAGATGAAACCATATGATGCAAACAGGATCCATCCCACTCCAGATTCATAGAATTGAACCACCTCAACCTTTCATAACAATCACATAGAACTGCAGCTGTGCGCTACTGCACATGTTCTTGTTATGAATGGTAGTAGATGTGGTCCTTGGGTCTTTACTTCATACTGTAGCCACCCTCTACTCATGATGTATTGAATCAACGAAAACTTGCATGGTTCAGATCACAGGAAGGGGTAGAGTAGAGATGAAAATATTCAATGTGAAACCCGTAGCAGCCGGATTGTGTGGAGTCAATAAAACGACAAATACTAAATGGTAAATGAGAAATATACACATTGCTTATCTGTCTCTGTGTAGTAATTTTCCTTCTCTTCAACTGTCCTTCAAATTTTCTCTTTTGCAAGAAAAGGAACACATGGCTTCAATATTCACTTCTGTTCTGCAGTCATCCCTCCTGAAATAAAAGTTAAGCATTGCATTGTTATTATGTTACTACATACAATAAACCTTGCTCCAAACCATTTGATGCAAAGCAAATCCACCTCCCACCCACAGCTGTGCTCCTTCTAGAGCATGCATGTCAAACTCCAGTCCTCGAGGGTCCCAAACAGGCCAGGTTTTCAGTAGGGATATCCTGAAAACCTGGCCTGTTTGCTGCCCTCGAGGACTGGAGTTTGACATCCTTGTTCTTGAGCTTCTACCACGCAAGTCATCCATGTGAGTGACACTGTACTGCAGTCCTGGTCTGCACACAATCTACTGAATCAATGACATCACACTGTAAAGGCAATCTACAAGATGTATTAGTTGTCCACACTTCCGAAATGTTACTTTTATGTCCAAATCACTTATTCCCATGACCTGATATTTGTATTTGTTATTTATAGGATTGTCACAAAGAGTTGATGAGGTCACCAAATGATAGTATGTAGAGAGAAAGAGAGATCTCAGAACAGAGCCCTGATGTATACCCACAGACAGATCAATAGAAGACGAAGACATGTTAGCAACAGAGATGGAGAATGTGTGACAGGAAAGTTATGATGAAAACCAGGATAGAACTGTGTTACGGATACCAAGAGAGAGTTTAGAATATGAAGGAGGAGAGTGATTGAGAGCATCAAACGCAGCAGATAGATCAAGTAGGATTAGTAGGGAAAAGTGACCTTGGGAATTTGCTTTAAGCACAGTCTGTAGAACGAGCTGTACGAAAGGCAGGTTGTAAAGGATCCAGGAGGGAATGTGATTTAAGAATGTTGACATTCTAGCAATTAGGAGACAAACAGCAGGAGGGATACAGGGCGGTAGTTAGTAAGGCACATAGGGTGTAGGTTGTTTCTGAGAAAAGGGTGACCACTACAGGCTTAAAGTAAGAGGGTAAAGAGCCAGAGAATAGGGAGGAATTGAAGATGTGGGTGAGAGTGGGGACTAAGAGATGCAGTAAGGTGTGAGGGGATACGATCTAGAGGGCATGTGGTAGAGGGAGAAGAGAAGATGATTAGCTTCCAGCTCTGTAAGAGAAGAAAAGGAGTCAAATGCAGAAGGAGAATTAGGTAGAAGGAGAGAAGGGGGAAGGGACAGAAGGAATCTCCTTGTGGGTGGCATCCACCTTGCCTCTGAAGTAGTCAAATGCTTGAGGAGAAGTGAAGGAAGGATGGCAAGTGTGAGGAGAAGGTTAGTGGAGGGAGTCAAATACAGGGAAAAAAAGACAGCGTAAATTAAATTTGAGTGTTGATGAATGTGAAAAAAAAGTAGTGTGGTTTGGCCCCAGAGAGCAGCTTTATACAGGACTGGAGACATTTTTACTGTAGAAAAATCAAATATCAATTGTGTGATTTCCTTCATAGGCATTAAGAACAGCGAGTGGAAGTGTGATGAACATGTTTGGGAATTTAGCCAAGGGTGTGGGCTAGAGGGACAAGTGTGTCAGAGCCTAGAGGGGGCATATAGATAGGAGGATAGCATTGTAAGAGTTAATAAGATTGTTAGTTTAAGCGGAAAGAGAGAGAGAGCAGAGAGGTTAGAGTAGATGTCAGAGGAGAGTTTAATTAAGCAGAGGCAAATCAGTGGGACAGGTAAGATGGGGTGAGGGGAATGACTGATTGTGAATGATGAGAGCAGAAGAGGTCATGTACAACTAGAGCCTTGTTAGTCAGAGAACGGACATTCCAGATGGCATAGGAGAAGGGAAGAGAAAAGTAAGGAAAGGAATGTGGATTACATTAGATAGGTTAACACTCTTAGCAGGGAGGCAGAGGCAGGGAGGCCCGATGTGTATATGAGCAGGTTCAAGATTATAAGAGATATCCCACACATCAGCAAACATAGAAGGAGACACAGAGATAGGTGTAGAGAGAGACAGAGATAGCTCTATGTAGAGAGAGAGGGACGTAGAGAGAATGAGACAGATAGGCGCAGAGAGAGGGGGCGCAGAGAGAGGAGGCGCCAAAAGAGGGGGCGCAGAGAGAGGGGGCACAGAGAATAGGATATTAAAGAGTGCTTTTCATTGAGCAGTGCAGAAATAGCTGCAATAGAGGTCTGTACAAATGGTGCAGTGTGTAGACACATGCAAAGGTAGGGGAAGGAAAGAGGAGAACATGTGGATAAAAGCAGGAGTGTGGAAGTTAGAGAAATTAGAAAAGTTTAACAGAGGAGTGAGGAAACAGCAAGCAGAAAGAACAAGAGAGAGGTTACATTGGGATGACGTTCTGTGGTAAAGAGAAAATGCTAGGAGAGAGCTTTCAAATATTAGAGGACATGAATTGAGGGAGAAAATGTATAAATCAAAACCTGAGGGGGAGGTATAGCACGAAAGCTTGCACAGCAGATTATAGTCTTAATGTTGCGTGTACCTGTCAGGGTATTCAAGAAGTTAAATTCTCACAAGTGCAGAGTTCATGATGAAATGCTGAATCTAGTCCCCCTCCAATTTAATTTTAATATAACTTTTCCATTCTTCATTACTGCAAAAAGCAAACAAAACAAAACCACATTGCATTACTATTTTCAAAATGGATTGAATGGCATATTCAACAGTGACTGTGTGATGCCAATATTCCCCACTCACTCGTAGTGAAGCACATATTGTACTAGTGTTGAAAGTAGGCCGGTAGAGTCAGGTACGCAGTACTGATAAAACAATAAGTGCCCGTCGTAAGTACCAGCTCCGCAACAGTGCGGGCATCACATTAGTGACGTGGATGAACATATATGGATAAGCCCATATTAAGGCATCACGTGACCAGAGCCGTCACTGACTGGGTATACGTAAAGACGCAGGGAGATGCAAAGAAAGGGAGGGAGAGAGACAGGGAGAAGATGTGAAACGGAGGAAGGCACGGATGGAGGGAGTTCTTCCGAGCTTCTGCGGGCCTCTCTCTTTCACTGGTGCATGCCGGGAGCTGGTCCCAACATCCACAAAGTGTGTGTGTATTATTGGTTGTATTTTATGGGGGTAGGAGGGTAGTGTGTATATTGTGTGTGTGGGAGTATTATATTGTGTGTAGAGGTGCAGAGGAGAGTACTAGATTGTGTATCTTGTGTAAGGGTGTTGTGTATATTGTGTTTGGAGCTATAATATTATTGGGGAGATTAGTATTGAGGAGGTATTATAGTGTGTATTGTGGGGAGTATTAGTGTGTGTATTGTTTGTGGGTGACAGATGCTGGGGGTATGCAGCAATCCCTGCACTGAGGTCCGAGGCGGCTCTGCATCGCTCGCACGCACTGTGGACGACCAAGCATGTGCCCATGATAATCATGGCCTTAGAGGGATGAGTGTGTCAGAGCCTAGAAGGGGTATATATATAATGGAGGAGGGAGGAGGAAGGAGGAGGAGGGAGGAGGAGATGATAGCATTGTAAAAGTTAACAAGATAGTTAGTTTAAGCAGAAAGTGAGGAGAGGTTAGAGATAAGGGTAGATGTCAGAGGAGAGAGTTCAATTAAGCTGAGGTATCGAGTAGGACAGGGGTGAGGGGAATGAGAGGTGGTGGATGAGAGCAGAAGAGGTCATGTACAAATAGACCTTGTTAGTCAGAGAGCAGTCATTCCAGAGGGCACGTGAGAAGTGAAGAGTAAAGTGAGACATGGAATGTGGATTACATTAGATGGGTTAATACGCTTAGCAGGGAGGTGGAGAGAGAGAGGCAAGAGGCAGAGAGTGGTGCAGGGGTTGAGGAAGAGATGTTGCATGTACCTTATCAGAACATTAAAGAACATCAATTCACACTGGTGCAGAGTTGATGATGAATCCAGTTCACCTCCAATTCAATTTTAACAGAAATGTTTCATTCTTCATTACTGAAAAAAAAGAAAAGTAAAAAACATTTCATTACTATTTTCAAAATGGATTGAATTCCCCCAACAATGACTATGTGTTACCAATATATCCCTCTCAGTCCCACTGCAGCATATACTGTACCAGTGTGAAAGTAGGAAGGTACACAGTACCGGTAAAACAATACGTGCCGGTACTATGCACCATATGAATTATAAGGGGATGTAAATCTCCCAGTCTCTCTCCATATCCGCAACAGAGCGGGCTCCGGTCAGTGGCATGGATGCCCATATATGGGAATGCTCATATTTGGGCATCCCATGTCACTGACCGGAGCCGGCTCTGAGTATAGGGATATATGCGGAGACGCAGAGGTGCAAGGAAATGGGAGGAGGCACGGTGAGAAACAGGGAGAGACCACAGGAAGATAGAGGGCAACAACTTCCACAAGGTACTTGTATGGGTATAATTGTTTGTATTTTGTGCAGAGGGGGTAATTTCAGATAAAATACAATTCTCCACCCTCTACGAAACAATTCCACTTTGTTCAGTAAGCCAGAAAGTCTTGGTCCCATGTGGACTGAATTTAATGCAAATAAGGTCCTTAATACACAAGTAAAGAATAAAGTTACTTATTCTCTACTGTAAGAAGTGCCACATTGCCCACTATTTGGGTCCTGTGCCCAGATTGTGACCATGCATGGCAGAGGTGAGATTCCCCCAACTCCAATTTGCTACACTCTCCAAGAGAGATAATTGTGATCAGAGGTGGAACTAGGGGAGGGTGTGAGCAGGGTCACTGCCCAGGGAGTAACCTGACTGGGGGCACGGAAATCTCATTTAGTGCATATGTTGCGGCACTGCATTGATTGACCGGTCAATCTGCACTGCTGCCTGTCACAGTGACATCCTGATCGGGCACTGTGATCAGCTATAGCACTGACCCAGGTGAGATAGTTCAGCACTTTACAAGGAGGGAACAGATGTTGTGGGTGACAGATGCTGGAGGTAGGCCAAGACTGTTGGCCAGAGTAACGTGGAGACTTACTGCACTCTGCATGCCCATCCTCTCCCTGACATCAGGGGAAGGAAGTGGCCCTGGGGTGTGTGTAGGTATGCCAGATGTCAGTGTATGCATAAGTAAGTATGCCTGTGTAGTGGGAGGTGTAGGGGCGTTAAGCTGGAGGACTTAAAACAGGCACAAAAGCACATAGATACCTCTGATTATACCGCACCAAATGCTGATAATATCATGCTGTAGCTGCACTTTACAGAAGATGATGCAGATGTCATCATTGGTTGGTGGGTTCATTAAATCAATCCATCATATCATAACCACACTGTGCATATGATGTACTGAATCAGTAACACCAGGAAGACATCTCCATGTTAGGAGTAGAGTTGAAGTTAACAGAATATGTCCAGCACTGTGGTGTGTAGCCCATAAATAATAATTGTGCACATTACCAGAACAACATACTGTCAACTGCAAGATCATTTTGCTGCTTGTAGCGTATGCTCATCCTGTACAGTGTTGTAGTAGATCCGTCTCTTCAGTGTTCACTGCAACAAAAGTAAGACATTGCATTAATATTACAGACGTTTGGGGGCTGAAATCTCACTTCGCTGCGGACAATTTCCCTTTGCATAAGATTCTTGTGATTATGTCAATGATGATCAATAACTGCATCATAACACAGCCGCTCTATACAGAAGATGTACTTGCTCTCAATGGTCATGGAGGTAATACGTCACACAATGTACAGATATAGCAAGGATTATTTCTCCCACTGGTGCATTATGGCATTATGATGGGAAATGTTGTGAGATTCTGCATTATCAGCATCACTGAATCTTTTGGAAATTAAGTGATATTCTATGTTTTAATGCAATATTATGGATGATCAGCCGGTAAAATAATAATAGCTTGCTGTATCTGTAGCCATGCTCTACCCATGATGTGCTGAACCAATGACTGCAGAGAGATTCAGAGTGGTAAACATGACTGGAACGCATCTCTGAATAATGGGCAGCAAAGCAGTGCAGAATAGGAGGTGAAAGTATTTAAAATGGAAGATCCTTAGCAGCTGTGTGGGGAGTAGACAGTACAGACTGACCAAGTAAATGGTAAAAGGAGTAACTTCAACATTACTTGGCTTTGTTCTCCACATTGAAGCTTTCCTCCTCTTTAAATCACTAATACTGATGCCATGTGTAACCTGTACTGAAAGTTATATAATCTACTGGCCTAGATGAAACCATATGATGCAAACAGGATCCATCCCACTCCAGATTCATAGAATTGAACCACCTCAACCTTTCATAACAATCACATAGAACTGCAGCTGTGCGCTACTGCACATGTTCTTGTTATGAATGGTAGTAGATGTGGTCCTTGGGTCTTTACTTCATACTGTAGCCACCCTCTACTCATGATGTATTGAATCAACGAAAACTTGCATGGTTCAGATCACAGGAAGGGGTAGAGTAGAGATGAAAATATTCAATGTGAAACCCGTAGCAGCCGGATTGTGTGGAGTCAATAAAACGACAAATACTAAATGGTAAATGAGAAATATACACATTGCTTATCTGTCTCTGTGTAGTAATTTTCCTTCTCTTCAACTGTCCTTCAAATTTTCTCTTTTGCAAGAAAAGGAACACATGGCTTCAATATTCACTTCTGTTCTGCAGTCATCCCTCCTGAAATAAAAGTTAAGCATTGCATTGTTATTATGTTACTACATACAATAAACCTTGCTCCAAACCATTTGATGCAAAGCAAATCCACCTCCCACCCACAGCTGTGCTCCGTCTAGAGCATGCATGTCAAACTCCAGTCCTCGAGGGTCCCAAACAGGCCAGGTTTTCAGTAGGGATATCCTGAAAACCTGGCCTGTTTGCTGCCCTGGAGTTTGACATCCTTGTTCTTGAGCTTCTACCACGCAAGTCATCCATGTGAGTGACACTGTACTGCAGTCCTGGTCTGCACACAATCTACTGAATCAATGACATCACACTGTAAAGGCAATCTACAAGATGTATTAGTTGTCCACACTTCCGAAATGTTACTTTTATGTCCAAATCACTTATTCCCATGACCTGATATTTGTATTTGTTATTTATAGGATTGTCACAAAGAGTTGATGAGGTCACCAAATGATAGTATGTAGAGAGAAAGAGAGATCTCAGAACAGAGCCCTGATGTATACCCACAGACAGATCAATAGAAGACGAAGACATGTTAGCAACAGAGATGGAGAATGTGTGACAGGAAAGTTATGATGAAAACCAGGATAGAACTGTGTTACGGATACCAAGAGAGAGTTTAGAATATGAAGGAGGAGAGTGATTGAGAGCATCAAACGCAGCAGATAGATCAAGTAGGATTAGTAGGGAAAAGTGACCTTGGGAATTTGCTTTAAGCACAGTCTGTAGAACGAGCTGTACGAAAGGCAGGTTGTAAAGGATCCAGGAGGGAATGTGATTTAAGAATGTTGACATTCTAGCAATTAGGAGACAAACAGCAGGAGGGATACAGGGCGGTAGTTAGTAAGGCACATAGGGTGTAGGTTGTTTCTGAGAAAAGGGTGACCACTACAGGCTTAAAGTAAGAGGGTAAAGAGCCAGAGAATAGGGAGGAATTGAAGATGTGGGTGAGAGTGGGGACTAAGAGATGCAGTAAGGTGTGAGGGGATACGATCTAGAGGGCATGTGGTAGAGGGAGAAGAGAAGATGATTAGCTTCCAGCTCTGTAAGAGAAGAAAAGGAGTCAAATGCAGAAGGAGAATTAGGTAGAAGGAGAGAAGGGGGAAGGGACAGAAGGAATCTCCTTGTGGGTGGCATCCACCTTGCCTCTGAAGTAGTCAAATGCTTGAGGAGAAGTGAAGGAAGGATGGCAAGTGTGAGGAGAAGGTTAGTGGAGGGAGTCAAATACAGGGAAAAAAAGACAGCGTAAATTAAATTTGAGTGTTGATGAATGTGAAAAAAAAGGTTAGGGTTAGGGTTAGGGTTAGGGTTAGTAGTGTGGTTTGGCCACAGAGAGCAGCTTTATACAGGACTGGAGACATTTTTACTGTAGAAAAATCAAATATCAATTGTGTGATTTCCTTCATAGGCATTAAGAACAGCGAGTGGAAGTGTGATGAACATGTTTGGGAATTTAGCCAAGGGTGTGGGCTAGAGGGACAAGTGTGTCAGAGCCTAGAGGGGGCATATAGATAGGAGGATAGCATTGTAAGAGTTAATAAGATTGTTAGTTTAAGCGGAAAGAGAGAGAGAGCAGAGAGGTTAGAGTAGATGTCAGAGGAGAGTTTAATTAAGCAGAGGCAAATCAGTGGGACAGGTAAGATGGGGTGAGGGGAATGACTGATTGTGAATGATGAGAGCAGAAGAGGTCATGTACAACTAGAGCCTTGTTAGTCAGAGAACGGACATTCCAGATGGCATAGGAGAAGGGAAGAGAAAAGTAAGGAAAGGAATGTGGATTACATTAGATAGGTTAACACTCTTAGCAGGGAGGCAGAGGCAGGGAGGCCCGATGTGTATATGAGCAGGTTCAAGATTATAAGAGATATCCCACACATCAGCAAACATAGAAGGAGACACAGAGATAGGTGTAGAGAGAGACAGAGATAGCTCTATGTAGAGAGAGAGGGACGTAGAGAGAATGAGACAGATAGGCGCAGAGAGAGGGGGCGCAGAGAGAGGAGGCGCCAAAAGAGGGGGCGCAGAGAGAGGGGGCACAGAGAATAGGATATTAAAGAGTGCTTTTCATTGAGCAGTGCAGAAATAGCTGCAATAGAGGTCTGTACAAATGGTGCAGTGTGTAGACACATGCAAAGGTAGGGGAAGGAAAGAGGAGAACATGTGGATAAAAGCAGGAGTGTGGAAGTTAGAGAAATTAGAAAAGTTTAACAGAGGAGTGAGGAAACAGCAAGCAGAAAGAACAAGAGAGAGGTTACATTGGGATGACGTTCTGTGGTAAAGAGAAAATGCTAGGAGAGAGCTTTCAAATATTAGAGGACATGAATTGAGGCAGCAAATGTATAAATCAAAACCTGAGGGGGAGGTATAGCACGAAAGCTTGCACAGCAGATTATAGTCTTAATGTTGCGTGTACCTGTCAGGGTATTCAAGAAGTTAAA
The DNA here is from genome assembly GCF_040206685.1 of Ascaphus truei. Classification (NCBI taxonomy): domain Eukaryota; kingdom Metazoa; phylum Chordata; class Amphibia; order Anura; family Ascaphidae; genus Ascaphus; species Ascaphus truei. The sequence continues at coordinate 90,068 of NW_027457331.1, forward strand.
TTCTCACAAGTGCAGAGTTCATGATGAAATGCTGAATCTAGTCCCCCTCCAATTTAATTTTAATATAACTTTTCCATTCTTCATTACTGCAAAAAGCAAACAAAACAAAACCACATTGCATTACTATTTTCAAAATGGATTGAATGGCATATTCAACAGTGACTGTGTGATGCCAATATTCCCCACTCACTCGTAGTGAAGCACATATTGTACTAGTGTTGAAAGTAGGCCGGTAGAGTCAGGTACGCAGTACTGATAAAACAATAAGTGCCCGTCGTAAGTACCAGCTCCGCAACAGTGCGGGCATCACATTAGTGACGTGGATGAACATATATGGATAAGCCCATATTAAGGCATCACGTGACCAGAGCCGTCACTGACTGGGTATACGTAAAGACGCAGGGAGATGCAAGGAAAGGGAGGGAGAGAGACAGGGAGAAGATGTGAAACGGAGGAAGGCACGGATGGAGGGAGTTCTTCCGAGCTTCTGCGGGCCTCTCTCTTTCACTGGTGCATGCCGGGAGCTGGTCCCAACATCCACAAAGTGTGTGTGTATTATTGGTTGTATTTTATGGGGGTAGGAGGGTAGTGTGTATATTGTGTGTGTGGGAGTATTATATTGTGTGTAGAGGTGCAGAGGAGAGTACTAGATTGTGTATCTTGTGTAAGGGTGTTGTGTATATTGTGTTTGGAGCTATAATATTATTGGGGAGATTAGTATTGAGGAGGTATTATAGTGTGTATTGTGGGGAGTATTAGTGTGTGTATTGTTTGTGGGTGACAGATGCTGGGGGTATGCAGCAATCCCTGCACTGAGGTCCGAGGCGGCTCTGCATCGCTCGCACGCACTGTGGACGACCAAGCATGTGCCCATGATAATCATGGCCTTAGAGGGATGAGTGTGTCAGAGCCTAGAAGGGGTATATATATAATGGAGGAGGGAGGAGGAAGGAGGAGGAGGGAGGAGGAGATGATAGCATTGTAAAAGTTAACAAGATAGTTAGTTTAAGCAGAAAGTGAGGAGAGGTTAGAGATAAGGGTAGATGTCAGAGGAGAGAGTTCAATTAAGCTGAGGTATCGAGTAGGACAGGGGTGAGGGGAATGAGAGGTGGTGGATGATGAGAGCAGAAGAGGTCATGTACAAATAGACCTTGTTAGTCAGAGAGCAGTCATTCCAGAGGGCACGTGAGAAGTGAAGAGTAAAGTGAGACATGGAATGTGGATTACATTAGATGGGTTAATACGCTTAGCAGGGAGGTGGAGAGAGAGAGGCAAGAGGCAGAGAGTGGTGCAGGGGTTGAGGAAGAGATGTTGCATGTACCTTATCAGAACATTAAAGAACATCAATTCACACTGGTGCAGAGTTGATGATGAATCCAGTTCACCTCCAATTCAATTTTAACAGAAATGTTTCATTCTTCATTACTGAAAAAAAAGAAAAGTAAAAAACATTTCATTACTATTTTCAAAATGGATTGAATTCCCCCAACAATGACTATGTGTTACCAATATATCCCTCTCAGTCCCACTGCAGCATATACTGTACCAGTGTGAAAGTAGGAAGGTACACAGTACCGGTAAAACAATACGTGCCGGTACTATGCACCATATGAATTATAAGGGGATGTAAATCTCCCAGTCTCTCTCCATATCCGCAACAGAGCGGGCTCCGGTCAGTGGCATGGATGCCCATATATGGGTATGCTCATATTTGGGCATCCCATGTCACTGACCGGAGCCGGCTCTGAGTATAGGGATATATGCGGAGACGCAGAGGTGCAAGGAAATGGGAGGAGGCACGGTGAGAAACAGGGAGAGACCACAGGAAGATAGAGGGCAACAACTTCCACAAGGTACTTGTATGGGTATAATTGTTTGTATTTTGTGCAGAGGGGGTAATTTCAGATAAAATACAATTCTCCACCCTCTACGAAACAATTCCACTTTGTTCAGTAAGCCAGAAAGTCTTGGTCCCATGTGGACTGAATTTAATGCAAATAAGGTCCTTAATACACAAGTAAAGAATAAAGTTACTTATTCTCTACTGTAAGAAGTGCCACATTGCCCACTATTTGGGTCCTGTGCCCAGATTGTGACCATGCATGGCAGAGGTGAGATTCCCCCAACTCCAATTTGCTACACTCTCCAAGAGAGATAATTGTGATCAGAGGTGGAACTAGGGGAGGGTGTGAGCAGGGTCACTGCCCAGGGAGTAACCTGACTGGGGGCACGGAAATCTCATTTAGTGCATATGTTGCGGCACTGCATTGATTGACCGGTCAATCTGCACTGCTGCCTGTCACAGTGACATCCTGATCGGGCACTGTGATCAGCTATAGCACTGACCCAGGTGAGATAGTTCAGCACTTTACAAGGAGGGAACAGATGTTGTGGGTGACAGATGCTGGAGGTAGGCCAAGACTGTTGGCCAGAGTAACGTGGAGACTTACTGCACTCTGCATGCCCATCCTCTCCCTGACATCAGGGGAAGGAAGTGGCCCTGGGGTGTGTGTAGGTATGCCAGATGTCAGTGTATGCATAAGTAAGTATGCCTGTGTAGTGGGAGGTGTAGGGGCGTTAAGCTGGAGGACTTAAAACAGGCACAAAAGCACATAGATACCTCTGATTATACCGCACCAAATGCTGATAATATCATGCTGTAGCTGCACTTTACAGAAGATGATGCAGATGTCATCATTGGTTGGTGGGTTCATTAAATCAATCCATCATATCATAACCACACTGTGCATATGATGTACTGAATCAGTAACACCAGGAAGACATCTCCATGTTAGGAGTAGAGTTGAAGTTAACAGAATATGTCCAGCACTGTGGTGTGTAGCCCATAAATAATAATTGTGCACATTACCAGAACAACATACTGTCAACTGCAAGATCATTTTGCTGCTTGTAGCGTATGCTCATCCTGTACAGTGTTGTAGTAGATCCGTCTCTTCAGTGTTCACTGCAACAAAAGTAAGACATTGCATTAATATTACAGACGTTTGGGGGCTGAAATCTCACTTCGCTGCGGACAATTTCCCTTTGCATAAGATTCTTGTGATTATGTCAATGATGATCAATAACTGCATCATAACACAGCCGCTCTATACAGAAGATGTACTTGCTCTCAATGGTCATGGAGGTAATACGTCACACAATGTACAGATATAGCAAGGATTATTTCTCCCACTGGTGCATTATGGCATTATGATGGGAAATGTTGTGAGATTCTGCATTATCAGCATCACTGAATCTTTTGGAAATTAAGTGATATTCTATGTTTTAATGCAATATTATGGATGATCAGCCGGTAAAATAATAATAGCTTGCTGTATCTGTAGCCATGCTCTACCCATGATGTGCTGAACCAATGACTGCAGAGAGATTCAGAGTGGTAAACATGACTGGAACGCATCTCTGAATAATGGGCAGCAAAGCAGTGCAGAATAGGAGGTGAAAGTATTTAAAATGGAAGATCCTTAGCAGCTGTGTGGAGAGTAGACAGTACAGACTGACCAAGTAAATGGTAAAAGGAGTAACTTCAACATTACTTGGCTTTGTTCTCCACATTGAAGCTTTCCTCCTCTTTAAATCACTAATACTGATGCCATGTGTAACCTGTACTGAGAGTTATATAATCTACTGGCCTAGATGAAACCATATGATGCAAACAGGATCCATCCCACTCCAGATTCATAGAATTGAACCACCTCAACCTTTCATAACAATCACATAGAACTGCAGCTGTGCGCTACTGCACATGTTCTTGTTATGAATGGTAGTAGATGTGGTCCTTGGGTCTTTACTTCATACTGTAGCCACCCTCTACTCATGATGTATTGAATCAACGAAAACTTGCATGGTTCAGATCACAGGAAGGGGTAGAGTAGAGATGAAAATATTCAATGTGAAACCCGTAGCAGCCGGATTGTGTGGAGTCAATAAAACGACAAATACTAAATGGTAAATGAGAAATATACACATTGCTTATCTGTCTCTGTGTAGTAATTTTCCTTCTCTTCAACTGTCCTTCAAATTTTCTCTTTTGCAAGAAAAGGAACACATGGCTTCAATATTCACTTCTGTTCTGCAGTCATCCCTCCTGAAATAAAAGTTAAGCATTGCATTGTTATTATGTTACTACATACAATAAACCTTGCTCCAAACCATTTGATGCAAAGCAAATCCACCTCCCACCCACAGCTGTGCTCCTTCTAGAGCATGCATGTCAAACTCCAGTCCTCGAGGGTCCCAAACAGGCCAGGTTTTCAGTAGGGATATCCTGAAAACCTGGCCTGTTTGCTGCCCTCGAGGACTGGAGTTTGACATCCTTGTTCTTGAGCTTCTACCACGCAAGTCATCCATGTGAGTGACACTGTACTGCAGTCCTGGTCTGCACACAATCTACTGAATCAATGACATCACACTGTAAAGGCAATCTACAAGATGTATTAGTTGTCCACACTTCCGAAATGTTACTTTTATGTCCAAATCACTTATTCCCATGACCTGATATTTGTATTTGTTATTTATAGGATTGTCACAAAGAGTTGATGAGGTCACCAAATGATAGTATGTAGAGAGAAAGAGAGATCTCAGAACAGAGCCCTGATGTATACCCACAGACAGATCAATAGAAGACGAAGACATGTTAGCAACAGAGATGGAGAATGTGTGACAGGAAAGTTATGATGAAAACCAGGATAGAACTGTGTTACGGATACCAAGAGAGAGTTTAGAATATGAAGGAGGAGAGTGATTGAGAGCATCAAACGCAGCAGATAGATCAAGTAGGATTAGTAGGGAAAAGTGACCTTGGGAATTTGCTTTAAGCACAGTCTGTAGAACGAGCTGTACGAAAGGCAGGTTGTAAAGGATCCAGGAGGGAATGTGATTTAAGAATGTTGACATTCTAGCAATTAGGAGACAAACAGCAGGAGGGATACAGGGCGGTAGTTAGTAAGGCACATAGGGTGTAGGTTGTTTCTGAGAAAAGGGTGACCACTACAGGCTTAAAGTAAGAGGGTAAAGAGCCAGAGAATAGGGAGGAATTGAAGATGTGGGTGAGAGTGGGGACTAAGAGATGCAGTAAGGTGTGAGGGGATACGATCTAGAGGGCATGTGGTAGAGGGAGAAGAGAAGATGATTAGCTTCCAGCTCTGTAAGAGAAGAAAAGGAGTCAAATGCAGAAGGAGAATTAGGTAGAAGGAGAGAAGGGGGAAGGGACAGAAGGAATCTCCTTGTGGGTGGCATCCACCTTGCCTCTGAAGTAGTCAAATGCTTGAGGAGAAGTGAAGGAAGGATGGCAAGTGTGAGGAGAAGGTTAGTGGAGGGAGTCAAATACAGGGAAAAAAAGACAGCGTAAATTAAATTTGAGTGTTGATGAATGTGAAAAAAAAGTAGTGTGGTTTGGCCACAGAGAGCAGCTTTATACAGGACTGGAGACATTTTTACTGTAGAAAAATCAAATATCAATTGTGTGATTTCCTTCATAGGCATTAAGAACAGCGAGTGGAAGTGTGATGAACATGTTTGGGAATTTAGCCAAGGGTGTGGGCTAGAGGGACAAGTGTGTCAGAGCCTAGAGGGGGCATATAGATAGGAGGATAGCATTGTAAGAGTTAATAAGATTGTTAGTTTAAGCGGAAAGAGAGAGAGAGCAGAGAGGTTAGAGTAGATGTCAGAGGAGAGTTTAATTAAGCAGAGGCAAATCAGTGGGACAGGTAAGATGGGGTGAGGGGAATGACTGATTGTGAATGATGAGAGCAGAAGAGGTCATGTACAACTAGAGCCTTGTTAGTCAGAGAACGGACATTCCAGATGGCATAGGAGAAGGGAAGAGAAAAGTAAGGAAAGGAATGTGGATTACATTAGATAGGTTAACACTCTTAGCAGGGAGGCAGAGGCAGGGAGGCCCGATGTGTATATGAGCAGGTTCAAGATTATAAGAGATATCCCACACATCAGCAAACATAGAAGGAGACACAGAGATAGGTGTAGAGAGAGACAGAGATAGCTCTATGTAGAGAGAGAGGGACGTAGAGAGAATGAGACAGATAGGCGCAGAGAGAGGGGGCGCAGAGAGAGGAGGCGCCAAAAGAGGGGGCGCAGAGAGAGGGGGCACAGAGAATAGGATATTAAAGAGTGCTTTTCATTGAGCAGTGCAGAAATAGCTGCAATAGAGGTCTGTACAAATGGTGCAGTGTGTAGACACATGCAAAGGTAGGGGAAGGAAAGAGGAGAACATGTGGATAAAAGCAGGAGTGTGGAAGTTAGAGAAATTAGAAAAGTTTAACAGAGGAGTGAGGAAACAGCCAGCAGAAAGAACAAGAGAGAGGTTACATTGGGATGACGTTCTGTGGTAAAGAGAAAATGCTAGGAGAGAGCTTTCAAATATTAGAGGACATGAATTGAGGGAGCAAATGTATAAATCAAAACCTGAGGGGGAGGTATAGCACGAAAGCTTGCACAGCAGATTATAGTCTTAATGTTGCGTGTACCTGTCAGGGTATTCAAGAAGTTAAATTCTCACAAGTGCAGAGTTCATGATGAAATGCTGAATCTAGTCCCCCTCCAATTTAATTTTAATATAACTTTTCCATTCTTCATTACTGCAAAAAGCAAACAAAACAAAACCACATTGCATTACTATTTTCAAAATGGATTGAATGGCATATTCAACAGTGACTGTGTGATGCCAATATTCCCCACTCACTCGTAGTGAAGCACATATTGTACTAGTGTTGAAAGTAGGCCGGTAGAGTCAGGTACGCAGTACTGATAAAACAATAAGTGCCCGTCGTAAGTACCAGCTCCGCAACAGTGCGGGCATCACATTAGTGACGTGGATGAACATATATGGATAAGCCCATATTAAGGCATCACGTGACCAGAGCCGTCACTGACTGGGTATACGTAAAGACGCAGGGAGATGCAAGGAAAGGGAGGGAGAGAGACAGGGAGAAGATGTGAAACGGAGGAAGGCACGGATGGGGGGAGTTCTTCCGAGCTTCTGCGGGCCTCTCTCTTTCACTGGTGCATGCCGGGAGCTGGTCCCAACATCCACAAAGTGTGTGTGTATTATTGGTTGTATTTTATGGGGGTAGGAGGGTAGTGTGTATATTGTGTGTGTGGGAGTATTATATTGTGTGTAGAGGTGCAGAGGAGAGTACTAGATTGTGTATCTTGTGTAAGGGTGTTGTGTATATTGTGTTTGGAGCTATAATATTATTGGGGAGATTAGTATTGAGGAGGTATTATAGTGTGTATTGTGGGGAGTATTAGTGTGTGTATTGTTTGTGGGTGACAGATGCTGGGGGTATGCAGCAATCCCTGCACTGAGGTCCGAGGCGGCTCTGCATCGCTCGCACGCACTGTGGACGACCAAGCATGTGCCCATGATAATCATGGCCTTAGAGGGATGAGTGTGTCAGAGCCTAGAAGGGGTATATATATAATGGAGGAGGGAGGAGGAAGGAGGAGGAGGGAGGAGGAGATGATAGCATTGTAAAAGTTAACAAGATAGTTAGTTTAAGCAGAAAGTGAGGAGAGGTTAGAGATAAGGGTAGATGTCAGAGGAGAGAGTTCAATTAAGCTGAGGTATCGAGTAGGACAGGGGTGAGGGGAATGAGAGGTGGTGGATGAGAGCAGAAGAGGTCATGTACAAATAGACCTTGTTAGTCAGAGAGCAGTCATTCCAGAGGGCACGTGAGAAGTGAAGAGTAAAGTGAGACATGGAATGTGGATTACATTAGATGGGTTAATACGCTTAGCAGGGAGGTGGAGAGAGAGAGGCAAGAGGCAGAGAGTGGTGCAGGGGTTGAGGAAGAGATGTTGCATGTACCTTATCAGAACATTAAAGAACATCAATTCACACTGGTGCAGAGTTGATGATGAATCCAGTTCACCTCCAATTCAATTTTAACAGAAATGTTTCATTCTTCATTACTGAAAAAAAAGAAAAGTAAAAAACATTTCATTACTATTTTCAAAATGGATTGAATTCCCCCAACAATGACTATGTGTTACCAATATATCCCTCTCAGTCCCACTGCAGCATATACTGTACCAGTGTGAAAGTAGGAAGGTACACAGTACCGGTAAAACAATACGTGCCGGTACTATGCACCATATGAATTATAAGGGGATGTAAATCTCCCAGTCTCTCTCCATATCCGCAACAGAGCGGGCTCCGGTCAGTGGCATGGATGCCCATATATGGGTATGCTCATATTTGGGCATCCCATGTCACTGACCGGAGCCGGCTCTGAGTATAGGGATATATGCGGAGACGCAGAGGTGCAAGGAAATGGGAGGAGGCACGGTGAGAAACAGGGAGAGACCACAGGAAGATAGAGGGCAACAACTTCCACAAGGTACTTGTATGGGTATAATTGTTTGTATTTTGTGCAGAGGGGGTAATTTCAGATAAAATACAATTCTCCACCCTCTACGAAACAATTCCACTTTGTTCAGTAAGCCAGAAAGTCTTGGTCCCATGTGGACTGAATTTAATGCAAATAAGGTCCTTAATACACAAGTAAAGAATAAAGTTACTTATTCTCTACTGTAAGAAGTGCCACATTGCCCACTATTTGGGTCCTGTGCCCAGATTGTGACCATGCATGGCAGAGGTGAGATTCCCCCAACTCCAATTTGCTACACTCTCCAAGAGAGATAATTGTGATCAGAGGTGGAACTAGGGGAGGGTGTGAGCAGGGTCACTGCCCAGGGAGTAACCTGACTGGGGGCACGGAAATCTCATTTAGTGCATATGTTGCGGCACTGCATTGATTGACCGGTCAATCTGCACTGCTGCCTGTCACAGTGACATCCTGATCGGGCACTGTGATCAGCTATAGCACTGACCCAGGTGAGATAGTTCAGCACTTTACAAGGAGGGAACAGATGTTGTGGGTGACAGATGCTGGAGGTAGGCCAAGACTGTTGGCCAGAGTAACGTGGAGACTTACTGCACTCTGCATGCCCATCCTCTCCCTGACATCAGGGGAAGGAAGTGGCCCTGGGGTGTGTGTAGGTATGCCAGATGTCAGTGTATGCATAAGTAAGTATGCCTGTGTAGTGGGAGGTGTAGGGGCGTTAAGCTGGAGGACTTAAAACAGGCACAAAAGCACATAGATACCTCTGATTATACCGCACCAAATGCTGATAATATCATGCTGTAGCTGCACTTTACAGAAGATGATGCAGATGTCATCATTGGTTGGTGGGTTCATTAAATCAATCCATCATATCATAACCACACTGTGCATATGATGTACTGAATCAGTAACACCAGGAAGACATCTCCATGTTAGGAGTAGAGTTGAAGTTAACAGAATATGTCCAGCACTGTGGTGTGTAGCCCATAAATAATAATTGTGCACATTACCAGAACAACATACTGTCAACTGCAAGATCATTTTGCTGCTTGTAGCGTATGCTCATCCTGTACAGTGTTGTAGTAGATCCGTCTCTTCAGTGTTCACTGCAACAAAAGTAAGACATTGCATTAATATTACAGACGTTTGGGGGCTGAAATCTCACTTCGCTGCGGACAATTTCCCTTTGCATAAGATTCTTGTGATTATGTCAATGATGATCAATAACTGCATCATAACACAGCCGCTCTATACAGAAGATGTACTTGCTCTCAATGGTCATGGAGGTAATACGTCACACAATGTACAGATATAGCAAGGATTATTTCTCCCACTGGTGCATTATGGCATTATGATGGGAAATGTTGTGAGATTCTGCATTATCAGCATCACTGAATCTTTTGGAAATTAAGTGATATTCTATGTTTTAATGCAATATTATGGATGATCAGCCGGTAAAATAATAATAGCTTGCTGTATCTGTAGCCATGCTCTACCCATGATGTGCTGAACCAATGACTGCAGAGAGATTCAGAGTGGTAAACATGACTGGAACGCATCTCTGAATAATGGGCAGCAAAGCAGTGCAGAATAGGAGGTGAAAGTATTTAAAATGGAAGATCCTTAGCAGCTGTGTGGAGAGTAGACAGTACAGACTGACCAAGTAAATGGTAAAAGGAGTAACTTCAACATTACTTGGCTTTGTTCTCCACATTGAAGCTTTCCTCCTCTTTAAATCACTAATACTGATGCCATGTGTAACCTGTACTGAGAGTTATATAATCTACTGGCCTAGATGAAACCATATGATGCAAACAGGATCCATCCCACTCCAGATTCATAGAATTGAACCACCTCAACCTTTCATAACAATCACATAGAACTGCAGCTGTGCGCTACTGCACATGTTCTTGTTATGAATGGTAGTAGATGTGGTCCTTGGGTCTTTACTTCATACTGTAGCCACCCTCTACTCATGATGTATTGAATCAACGAAAACTTGCATGGTTCAGATCACAGGAAGGGGTAGAGTAGAGATGAAAATATTCAATGTGAAACCCGTAGCAGCCGGATTGTGTGGAGTCAATAAAACGACAAATACTAAATGGTAAATGAGAAATATACACATTGCTTATCTGTCTCTGTGTAGTAATTTTCCTTCTCTTCAACTGTCCTTCAAATTTTCTCTTTTGCAAGAAAAGGAACACATGGCTTCAATATTCACTTCTGTTCTGCAGTCATCCCTCCTGAAATAAAAGTTAAGCATTGCATTGTTATTATGTTACTACATACAATAAACCTTGCTCCAAACCATTTGATGCAAAGCAAATCCACCTCCCACCCACAGCTGTGCTCCTTCTAGAGCATGCATGTCAAACTCCAGTCCTCGAGGGTCCCAAACAGGCCAGGTTTTCAGTAGGGATATCCTGAAAACCTGGCCTGTTTGCTGCCCTCGAGGACTGGAGTTTGACATCCTTGTTCTTGAGCTTCTACCACGCAAGTCATCCATGTGAGTGACACTGTACTGCAGTCCTGGTCTGCACACAATCTACTGAATCAATGACATCACACTGTAAAGGCAATCTACAAGATGTATTAGTTGTCCACACTTCCGAAATGTTACTTTTATGTCCAAATCACTTATTCCCATGACCTGATATTTGTATTTGTTATTTATAGGATTGTCACAAAGAGTTGATGAGGTCACCAAATGATAGTATGTAGAGAGAAAGAGAGATCTCAGAACAGAGCCCTGATGTATACCCACAGACAGATCAATAGAAGACGAAGACATGTTAGCAACAGAGATGGAGAATGTGTGACAGGAAAGTTATGATGAAAACCAGGATAGAACTGTGTTACGGATACCAAGAGAGAGTTTAGAATATGAAGGAGGAGAGTGATTGAGAGCATCAAACGCAGCAGATAGATCAAGTAGGATTAGTAGGGAAAAGTGACCTTGGGAATTTGCTTTAAGCACAGTCTGTAGAACGAGCTGTACGAAAGGCAGGTTGTAAAGGATCCAGGAGGGAATGTGATTTAAGAATGTTGACATTCTAGCAATTAGGAGACAAACAGCAGGAGGGATACAGGGCGGTAGTTAGTAAGGCACATAGGGTGTAGGTTGTTTCTGAGAAAAGGGTGACCACTACAGGCTTAAAGTAAGAGGGTAAAGAGCCAGAGAATAGGGAGGAATTGAAGATGTGGGTGAGAGTGGGGACTAAGAGATGCAGTAAGGTGTGAGGGGATACGATCTAGAGGGCATGTGGTAGAGGGAGAAGAGAAGATGATTAGCTTCCAGCTCTGTAAGAGAAGAAAAGGAGTCAAATGCAGAAGGAGAATTAGGTAGAAGGAGAGAAGGGGGAAGGGACAGAAGGAATCTCCTTGTGGGTGGCATCCACCTTGCCTCTGAAGTAGTCAAATGCTTGAGGAGAAGTGAAGGAAGGATGGCAAGTGTGAGGAGAAGGTTAGTGGAGGGAGTCAAATACAGGGAAAAAAAGACAGCGTAAATTAAATTTGAGTGTTGATGAATGTGAAAAAAAAGTAGTGTGGTTTGGCCACAGAGAGCAGCTTTATACAGGACTGGAGACATTTTTACTGTAGAAAAATCAAATATCAATTGTGTGATTTCCTTCATAGGCATTAAGAACAGCGAGTGGAAGTGTGATGAACATGTTTGGGAATTTAGCCAAGGGTGTGGGCTAGAGGGACAAGTGTGTCAGAGCCTAGAGGGGGCATATAGATAGGAGGATAGCATTGTAAGAGTTAATAAGATTGTTAGTTTAAGCGGAAAGAGAGAGAGAGCAGAGAGGTTAGAGTAGATGTCAGAGGAGAGTTTAATTAAGCAGAGGCAAATCAGTGGGACAGGTAAGATGGGGTGAGGGGAATGACTGATTGTGAATGATGAGAGCAGAAGAGGTCATGTACAACTAGAGCCTTGTTAGTCAGAGAACGGACATTCCAGATGGCATAGGAGAAGGGAAGAGAAAAGTAAGGAAAGGAATGTGGATTACATTAGATAGGTTAACACTCTTAGCAGGGAGGCAGAGGCAGGGAGGCCCGATGTGTATATGAGCAGGTTCAAGATTATAAGAGATATCCCACACATCAGCAAACATAGAAGGAGACACAGAGATAGGTGTAGAGAGAGACAGAGATAGCTCTATGTAGAGAGAGAGGGACGTAGAGAGAATGAGACAGATAGGCGCAGAGAGAGGGGGCGCAGAGAGAGGAGGCGCCAAAAGAGGGGGCGCAGAGAGAGGGGGCACAGAGAATAGGATATTAAAGAGTGCTTTTCATTGAGCAGTGCAGAAATAGCTGCAATAGAGGTCTGTACAAATGGTGCAGTGTGTAGACACATGCAAAGGTAGGGGAAGGAAAGAGGAGAACATGTGGATAAAAGCAGGAGTGTGGAAGTTAGAGAAATTAGAAAAGTTTAACAGAGGAGTGAGGAAACAGCAAGCAGAAAGAACAAGAGAGAGGTTACATTGGGATGACGTTCTGTGGTAAAGAGAAAATGCTAGGAGAGAGCTTTCAAATATTAGAGGACATGAATTGAGGGAGCAAATGTATAAATCAAAACCTGAGGGGGAGGTATAGCACGAAAGCTTGCACAGCAGATTATAGTCTTAATGTTGCGTGTACCTGTCAGGGTATTCAAGAAGTTAAATTCTCACAAGTGCAGAGTTCATGATGAAATGCTGAATCTAGTTCCCCTCCAATTTAATTTTAATATAACTTTTCCATTCTTCATTACTGCAAAAAGCAAACAAAACAAAACCACATTGCATTACTATTTTCAAAATGGATTGAATGGCATATTCAACAGTGACTGTGTGATGCCAATATTCCCCACTCACTCGTAGTGAAGCACATATTGTACTAGTGTTGAAAGTAGGCCGGTAGAGTCAGGTACGCAGTACTGATAAAACAATAAGTGCCCGTCGTAAGTACCAGCTCCGCAACAGTGCGGGCATCACATTAGTGACGTGGATGAACATATATGGATAAGCCCATATTAAGGCATCACGTGACCAGAGCCGTCACTGACTGGGTATACGTAAAGACGCAGGGAGATGCAAGGAAAGGGAGGGAGAGAGACAGGGAGAAGATGTGAAACGGAGGAAGGCACGGATGGAGGGAGTTCTTCCGAGCTTCTGCGGGCCTCTCTCTTTCACTGGTGCATGCCGGGAGCTGGTCCCAACATCCACAAAGTGTGTGTGTATTATTGGTTGTATTTTATGGGGGTAGGAGGGTAGTGTGTATATTGTGTGTGTGGGAGTATTATATTGTGTGTAGAGGTGCAGAGGAGAGTACTAGATTGTGTATCTTGTGTAAGGGTGTTGTGTATATTGTGTTTGGAGCTATAATATTATTGGGGAGATTAGTATTGAGGAGGTATTATAGTGTGTATTGTGGGGAGTATTAGTGTGTGTATTGTTTGTGGGTGACAGATGCTGGGGGTATGCAGCAATCCCTGCACTGAGGTCCGAGGCGGCTCTGCATCGCTCGCACGCACTGTGGACGACCAAGCATGTGCCCATGATAATCATGGCCTTAGAGGGATGAGTGTGTCAGAGCCTAGAAGGGGTATATATATATAATGGAGGAGGGAGGAGGAAGGAGGAGGAGGGAGGAGGAGATGATAGCATTGTAAAAGTTAACAAGATAGTTAGTTTAAGCAGAAAGTGAGGAGAGGTTAGAGATAAGGGTAGATGTCAGAGGAGAGAGTTCAATTAAGCTGAGGTATCGAGTAGGACAGGGGTGAGGGGAATGAGAGGTGGTGGATGATGAGAGCAGAAGAGGTCATGTACAAATAGACCTTGTTAGTCAGAGAGCAGTCATTCCAGAGGGCACGTGAGAAGTGAAGAGTAAAGTGAGACATGGAATGTGGATTACATTAGATGGGTTAATACGCTTAGCAGGGAGGTGGAGAGAGAGAGGCAAGAGGCAGAGAGTGGTGCAGGGGTTGAGGAAGAGATGTTGCATGTACCTTATCAGAACATTAAAGAACATCAATTCACACTGGTGCAGAGTTGATGATGAATCCAGTTCACCTCCAATTCAATTTTAACAGAAATGTTTCATTCTTCATTACTGAAAAAAAAGAAAAGTAAAAAACATTTCATTACTATTTTCAAAATGGATTGAATTCCCCCAACAATGACTATGTGTTACCAATATATCCCTCTCAGTCCCACTGCAGCATATACTGTACCAGTGTGAAAGTAGGAAGGTACACAGTACCGGTAAAACAATACGTGCCGGTACTATGCACCATATGAATTATAAGGGGATGTAAATCTCCCAGTCTCTCTCCATATCCGCAACAGAGCGGGCTCCGGTCAGTGGCATGGATGCCCATATATGGGTATGCTCATATTTGGGCATCCCATGTCACTGACCGGAGCCGGCTCTGAGTATAGGGATATATGCGGAGACGCAGAGGTGCAAGGAAATGGGAGGAGGCACGGTGAGAAACAGGGAGAGACCACAGGAAGATAGAGGGCAACAACTTCCACAAGGTACTTGTATGGGTATAATTGTTTGTATTTTGTGCAGAGGGGGTAATTTCAGATAAAATACAATTCTCCACCCTCTACGAAACAATTCCACTTTGTTCAGTAAGCCAGAAAGTCTTGGTCCCATGTGGACTGAATTTAATGCAAATAAGGTCCTTAATACACAAGTAAAGAATAAAGTTACTTATTCTCTACTGTAAGAAGTGCCACATTGCCCACTATTTGGGTCCTGTGCCCAGATTGTGACCATGCATGGCAGAGGTGAGATTCCCCCAACTCCAATTTGCTACACTCTCCAAGAGAGATAATTGTGATCAGAGGTGGAACTAGGGGAGGGTGTGAGCAGGGTCACTGCCCAGGGAGTAACCTGACTGGGGGCACGGAAATCTCATTTAGTGCATATGTTGCGGCACTGCATTGATTGACCGGTCAATCTGCACTGCTGCCTGTCACAGTGACATCCTGATCGGGCACTGTGATCAGCTATAGCACTGACCCAGGTGAGATAGTTCAGCACTTTACAAGGAGGGAACAGATGTTGTGGGTGACAGATGCTGGAGGTAGGCCAAGACTGTTGGCCAGAGTAACGTGGAGACTTACTGCACTCTGCATGCCCATCCTCTCCCTGACATCAGGGGAAGGAAGTGGCCCTGGGGTGTGTGTAGGTATGCCAGATGTCAGTGTATGCATAAGTAAGTATGCCTGTGTAGTGGGAGGTGTAGGGGCGTTAAGCTGGAGGACTTAAAACAGGCACAAAAGCACATAGATACCTCTGATTATACCGCACCAAATGCTGATAATATCATGCTGTAGCTGCACTTTACAGAAGATGATGCAGATGTCATCATTGGTTGGTGGGTTCATTAAATCAATCCATCATATCATAACCACACTGTGCATATGATGTACTGAATCAGTAACACCAGGAAGACATCTCCATGTTAGGAGTAGAGTTGAAGTTAACAGAATATGTCCAGCACTGTGGTGTGTAGCCCATAAATAATAATTGTGCACATTACCAGAACAACATACTGTCAACTGCAAGATCATTTTGCTGCTTGTAGCGTATGCTCATCCTGTACAGTGTTGTAGTAGATCCGTCTCTTCAGTGTTCACTGCAACAAAAGTAAGACATTGCATTAATATTACAGACGTTTGGGGGCTGAAATCTCACTTCGCTGCGGACAATTTCCCTTTGCATAAGATTCTTGTGATTATGTCAATGATGATCAATAACTGCATCATAACACAGCCGCTCTATACAGAAGATGTACTTGCTCTCAATGGTCATGGAGGTAATACGTCACACAATGTACAGATATAGCAAGGATTATTTCTCCCACTGGTGCATTATGGCATTATGATGGGAAATGTTGTGAGATTCTGCATTATCAGCATCACTGAATCTTTTGGAAATTAAGTGATATTCTATGTTTTAATGCAATATTATGGATGATCAGCCGGTAAAATAATAATAGCTTGCTGTATCTGTAGCCATGCTCTACCCATGATGTGCTGAACCAATGACTGCAGAGAGATTCAGAGTGGTAAACATGACTGGAACGCATCTCTGAATAATGGGCAGCAAAGCAGTGCAGAATAGGAGGTGAAAGTATTTAAAATGGAAGATCCTTAGCAGCTGTGTGGGGAGTAGACAGTACAGACTGACCAAGTAAATGGTAAAAGGAGTAACTTCAACATTACTTGGCTTTGTTCTCCACATTGAAGCTTTCCTCCTCTTTAAATCACTAATACTGATGCCATGTGTAACCTGTACTGAAAGTTATATAATCTACTGGCCTAGATGAAACCATATGATGCAAACAGGATCCATCCCACTCCAGATTCATAGAATTGAACCACCTCAACCTTTCATAACAATCACATAGAACTGCAGCTGTGCGCTACTGCACATGTTCTTGTTATGAATGGTAGTAGATGTGGTCCTTGGGTCTTTACTTCATACTGTAGCCACCCTCTACTCATGATGTATTGAATCAACGAAAACTTGCATGGTTCAGATCACAGGAAGGGGTAGAGTAGAGATGAAAATATTCAATGTGAAACCCGTAGCAGCCGGATTGTGTGGAGTCAATAAAACGACAAATACTAAATGGTAAATGAGAAATATACACATTGCTTATCTGTCTCTGTGTAGTAATTTTCCTTCTCTTCAACTGTCCTTCAAATTTTCTCTTTTGCAAGAAAAGGAACACATGGCTTCAATATTCACTTCTGTTCTGCAGTCATCCCTCCTGAAATAAAAGTTAAGCATTGCATTGTTATTATGTTACTACATACAATAAACCTTGCTCCAAACCATTTGATGCAAAGCAAATCCACCTCCCACCCACAGCTGTGCTCCTTCTAGAGCATGCATGTCAAACTCCAGTCCTCGAGGGTCCCAAACAGGCCAGGTTTTCAGTAGGGATATCCTGAAAACCTGGCCTGTTTGCTGCCCTCGAGGACTGGAGTTTGACATCCTTGTTCTTGAGCTTCTACCACGCAAGTCATCCATGTGAGTGACACTGTACTGCAGTCCTGGTCTGCACACAATCTACTGAATCAATGACATCACACTGTAAAGGCAATCTACAAGATGTATTAGTTGTCCACACTTCCGAAATGTTACTTTTATGTCCAAATCACTTATTCCCATGACCTGATATTTGTATTTGTTATTTATAGGATTGTCACAAAGAGTTGATGAGGTCACCAAATGATAGTATGTAGAGAGAAAGAGAGATCTCAGAACAGAGCCCTGATGTATACCCACAGACAGATCAATAGAAGACGAAGACATGTTAGCAACAGAGATGGAGAATGTGTGACAGGAAAGTTATGATGAAAACCAGGATAGAACTGTGTTACGGATACCAAGAGAGAGTTTAGAATATGAAGGAGGAGAGTGATTGAGAGCATCAAACGCAGCAGATAGATCAAGTAGGATTAGTAGGGAAAAGTGACCTTGGGAATTTGCTTTAAGCACAGTCTGTAGAACGAGCTGTACGAAAGGCAGGTTGTAAAGGATCCAGGAGGGAATGTGATTTAAGAATGTTGACATTCTAGCAATTAGGAGACAAACAGCAGGAGGGATACAGGGCGGTAGTTAGTAAGGCACATAGGGTGTAGGTTGTTTCTGAGAAAAGGGTGACCACTACAGGCTTAAAGTAAGAGGGTAAAGAGCCAGAGAATAGGGAGGAATTGAAGATGTGGGTGAGAGTGGGGACTAAGAGATGCAGTAAGGTGTGAGGGGATACGATCTAGAGGGCATGTGGTAGAGGGAGAAGAGAAGATGATTAGCTTCCAGCTCTGTAAGAGAAGAAAAGGAGTCAAATGCAGAAGGAGAATTAGGTAGAAGGAGAGAAGGGGGAAGGGACAGAAGGAATCTCCTTGTGGGTGGCATCCACCTTGCCTCTGAAGTAGTCAAATGCTTGAGGAGAAGTGAAGGAAGGATGGCAAGTGTGAGGAGAAGGTTAGTGGAGGGAGTCAAATACAGGGAAAAAAAGACAGCGTAAATTAAATTTGAGTGTTGATGAATGTGAAAAAAAAGTAGTGTGGTTTGGCCCCAGAGAGCAGCTTTATACAGGACTGGAGACATTTTTACTGTAGAAAAATCAAATATCAATTGTGTGATTTCCTTCATAGGCATTAAGAACAGCGAGTGGAAGTGTGATGAACATGTTTGGGAATTTAGCCAAGGGTGTGGGCTAGAGGGACAAGTGTGTCAGAGCCTAGAGGGGGCATATAGATAGGAGGATAGCATTGTAAGAGTTAATAAGATTGTTAGTTTAAGCGGAAAGAGAGAGAGAGCAGAGAGGTTAGAGTAGATGTCAGAGGAGAGTTTAATTAAGCAGAGGCAAATCAGTGGGACAGGTAAGATGGGGTGAGGGGAATGACTGATTGTGAATGATGAGAGCAGAAGAGGTCATGTACAACTAGAGCCTTGTTAGTCAGAGAACGGACATTCCAGATGGCATAGGAGAAGGGAAGAGAAAAGTAAGGAAAGGAATGTGGATTACATTAGATAGGTTAACACTCTTAGCAGGGAGGCAGAGGCAGGGAGGCCCGATGTGTATATGAGCAGGTTCAAGATTATAAGAGATATCCCACACATCAGCAAACATAGAAGGAGACACAGAGATAGGTGTAGAGAGAGACAGAGATAGCTCTATGTAGAGAGAGAGGGACGTAGAGAGAATGAGACAGATAGGCGCAGAGAGAGGGGGCGCAGAGAGAGGAGGCGCCAAAAGAGGGGGCGCAGAGAGAGGGGGCACAGAGAATAGGATATTAAAGAGTGCTTTTCATTGAGCAGTGCAGAAATAGCTGCAATAGAGGTCTGTACAAATGGTGCAGTGTGTAGACACATGCAAAGGTAGGGGAAGGAAAGAGGAGAACATGTGGATAAAAGCAGGAGTGTGGAAGTTAGAGAAATTAGAAAAGTTTAACAGAGGAGTGAGGAAACAGCAAGCAGAAAGAACAAGAGAGAGGTTACATTGGGATGACGTTCTGTGGTAAAGAGAAAATGCTAGGAGAGAGCTTTCAAATATTAGAGGACATGAATTGAGGGAGAAAATGTATAAATCAAAACCTGAGGGGGAGGTATAGCACGAAAGCTTGCACAGCAGATTATAGTCTTAATGTTGCGTGTACCTGTCAGGGTATTCAAGAAGTTAAATTCTCACAAGTGCAGAGTTCATGATGAAATGCTGAATCTAGTCCCCCTCCAATTTAATTTTAATATAACTTTTCCATTCTTCATTACTGCAAAAAGCAAACAAAACAAAACCACATTGCATTACTATTTTCAAAATGGATTGAATGGCATATTCAACAGTGACTGTGTGATGCCAATATTCCCCACTCACTCGTAGTGAAGCACATATTGTACTAGTGTTGAAAGTAGGCCGGTAGAGTCAGGTACGCAGTACTGATAAAACAATAAGTGCCCGTCGTAAGTACCAGCTCCGCAACAGTGCGGGCATCACATTAGTGACGTGGATGAACATATATGGATAAGCCCATATTAAGGCATCACGTGACCAGAGCCGTCACTGACTGGGTATACGTAAAGACGCAGGGAGATGCAAAGAAAGGGAGGGAGAGAGACAGGGAGAAGATGTGAAACGGAGGAAGGCACGGATGGAGGGAGTTCTTCCGAGCTTCTGCGGGCCTCTCTCTTTCACTGGTGCATGCCGGGAGCTGGTCCCAACATCCACAAAGTGTGTGTGTATTATTGGTTGTATTTTATGGGGGTAGGAGGGTAGTGTGTATATTGTGTGTGTGGGAGTATTATATTGTGTGTAGAGGTGCAGAGGAGAGTACTAGATTGTGTATCTTGTGTAAGGGTGTTGTGTATATTGTGTTTGGAGCTATAATATTATTGGGGAGATTAGTATTGAGGAGGTATTATAGTGTGTATTGTGGGGAGTATTAGTGTGTGTATTGTTTGTGGGTGACAGATGCTGGGGGTATGCAGCAATCCCTGCACTGAGGTCCGAGGCGGCTCTGCATCGCTCGCACGCACTGTGGACGACCAAGCATGTGCCCATGATAATCATGGCCTTAGAGGGATGAGTGTGTCAGAGCCTAGAAGGGGTATATATATAATGGAGGAGGGAGGAGGAAGGAGGAGGAGGGAGGAGGAGATGATAGCATTGTAAAAGTTAACAAGATAGTTAGTTTAAGCAGAAAGTGAGGAGAGGTTAGAGATAAGGGTAGATGTCAGAGGAGAGAGTTCAATTAAGCTGAGGTATCGAGTAGGACAGGGGTGAGGGGAATGAGAGGTGGTGGATGAGAGCAGAAGAGGTCATGTACAAATAGACCTTGTTAGTCAGAGAGCAGTCATTCCAGAGGGCACGTGAGAAGTGAAGAGTAAAGTGAGACATGGAATGTGGATTACATTAGATGGGTTAATACGCTTAGCAGGGAGGTGGAGAGAGAGAGGCAAGAGGCAGAGAGTGGTGCAGGGGTTGAGGAAGAGATGTTGCATGTACCTTATCAGAACATTAAAGAACATCAATTCACACTGGTGCAGAGTTGATGATGAATCCAGTTCACCTCCAATTCAATTTTAACAGAAATGTTTCATTCTTCATTACTGAAAAAAAAGAAAAGTAAAAAACATTTCATTACTATTTTCAAAATGGATTGAATTCCCCCAACAATGACTATGTGTTACCAATATATCCCTCTCAGTCCCACTGCAGCATATACTGTACCAGTGTGAAAGTAGGAAGGTACACAGTACCGGTAAAACAATACGTGCCGGTACTATGCACCATATGAATTATAAGGGGATGTAAATCTCCCAGTCTCTCTCCATATCCGCAACAGAGCGGGCTCCGGTCAGTGGCATGGATGCCCATATATGGGAATGCTCATATTTGGGCATCCCATGTCACTGACCGGAGCCGGCTCTGAGTATAGGGATATATGCGGAGACGCAGAGGTGCAAGGAAATGGGAGGAGGCACGGTGAGAAACAGGGAGAGACCACAGGAAGATAGAGGGCAACAACTTCCACAAGGTACTTGTATGGGTATAATTGTTTGTATTTTGTGCAGAGGGGGTAATTTCAGATAAAATACAATTCTCCACCCTCTACGAAACAATTCCACTTTGTTCAGTAAGCCAGAAAGTCTTGGTCCCATGTGGACTGAATTTAATGCAAATAAGGTCCTTAATACACAAGTAAAGAATAAAGTTACTTATTCTCTACTGTAAGAAGTGCCACATTGCCCACTATTTGGGTCCTGTGCCCAGATTGTGACCATGCATGGCAGAGGTGAGATTCCCCCAACTCCAATTTGCTACACTCTCCAAGAGAGATAATTGTGATCAGAGGTGGAACTAGGGGAGGGTGTGAGCAGGGTCACTGCCCAGGGAGTAACCTGACTGGGGGCACGGAAATCTCATTTAGTGCATATGTTGCGGCACTGCATTGATTGACCGGTCAATCTGCACTGCTGCCTGTCACAGTGACATCCTGATCGGGCACTGTGATCAGCTATAGCACTGACCCAGGTGAGATAGTTCAGCACTTTACAAGGAGGGAACAGATGTTGTGGGTGACAGATGCTGGAGGTAGGCCAAGACTGTTGGCCAGAGTAACGTGGAGACTTACTGCACTCTGCATGCCCATCCTCTCCCTGACATCAGGGGAAGGAAGTGGCCCTGGGGTGTGTGTAGGTATGCCAGATGTCAGTGTATGCATAAGTAAGTATGCCTGTGTAGTGGGAGGTGTAGGGGCGTTAAGCTGGAGGACTTAAAACAGGCACAAAAGCACATAGATACCTCTGATTATACCGCACCAAATGCTGATAATATCATGCTGTAGCTGCACTTTACAGAAGATGATGCAGATGTCATCATTGGTTGGTGGGTTCATTAAATCAATCCATCATATCATAACCACACTGTGCATATGATGTACTGAATCAGTAACACCAGGAAGACATCTCCATGTTAGGAGTAGAGTTGAAGTTAACAGAATATGTCCAGCACTGTGGTGTGTAGCCCATAAATAATAATTGTGCACATTACCAGAACAACATACTGTCAACTGCAAGATCATTTTGCTGCTTGTAGCGTATGCTCATCCTGTACAGTGTTGTAGTAGATCCGTCTCTTCAGTGTTCACTGCAACAAAAGTAAGACATTGCATTAATATTACAGACGTTTGGGGGCTGAAATCTCACTTCGCTGCGGACAATTTCCCTTTGCATAAGATTCTTGTGATTATGTCAATGATGATCAATAACTGCATCATAACACAGCCGCTCTATACAGAAGATGTACTTGCTCTCAATGGTCATGGAGGTAATACGTCACACAATGTACAGATATAGCAAGGATTATTTCTCCCACTGGTGCATTATGGCATTATGATGGGAAATGTTGTGAGATTCTGCATTATCAGCATCACTGAATCTTTTGGAAATTAAGTGATATTCTATGTTTTAATGCAATATTATGGATGATCAGCCGGTAAAATAATAATAGCTTGCTGTATCTGTAGCCATGCTCTACCCATGATGTGCTGAACCAATGACTGCAGAGAGATTCAGAGTGGTAAACATGACTGGAACGCATCTCTGAATAATGGGCAGCAAAGCAGTGCAGAATAGGAGGTGAAAGTATTTAAAATGGAAGATCCTTAGCAGCTGTGTGGGGAGTAGACAGTACAGACTGACCAAGTAAATGGTAAAAGGAGTAACTTCAACATTACTTGGCTTTGTTCTCCACATTGAAGCTTTCCTCCTCTTTAAATCACTAATACTGATGCCATGTGTAACCTGTACTGAAAGTTATATAATCTACTGGCCTAGATGAAACCATATGATGCAAACAGGATCCATCCCACTCCAGATTCATAGAATTGAACCACCTCAACCTTTCATAACAATCACATAGAACTGCAGCTGTGCGCTACTGCACATGTTCTTGTTATGAATGGTAGTAGATGTGGTCCTTGGGTCTTTACTTCATACTGTAGCCACCCTCTACTCATGATGTATTGAATCAACGAAAACTTGCATGGTTCAGATCACAGGAAGGGGTAGAGTAGAGATGAAAATATTCAATGTGAAACCCGTAGCAGCCGGATTGTGTGGAGTCAATAAAACGACAAATACTAAATGGTAAATGAGAAATATACACATTGCTTATCTGTCTCTGTGTAGTAATTTTCCTTCTCTTCAACTGTCCTTCAAATTTTCTCTTTTGCAAGAAAAGGAACACATGGCTTCAATATTCACTTCTGTTCTGCAGTCATCCCTCCTGAAATAAAAGTTAAGCATTGCATTGTTATTATGATAATACATACAATAAACCTTGCTCCAAACCATTTGATGCAAAGCAAATCCACCTCCCACCCAAAGCTGTGCTCCTTCTAGAGCATGCATGTCAAACTCCAGTCCTCGAGGGTCCCAAACAGGCCAGGTTTTCAGTAGGGATATCCTGAAAACCTGGCCTGTTTGCTGCCCTCGAGGACTGGAGTTTGACATCCTTGTTCTTGAGCTTCTACCACGCAAGTCATCCATGTGAGTGACACTGTACTGCAGTCCTGGTCTGCACACAATCTACTGAATCAATGACATCACACTGTAAAGGCAATCTACAAGATGTATTAGTTGTCCACACTTCCGAAATGTTACTTTTATGTCCAAATCACTTATTCCCATGACCTGATATTTGTATTTGTTATTTATAGGATTGTCACAAAGAGTTGATGAGGTCACCAAATGATAGTATGTAGAGAGAAAGAGAGATCTCAGAACAGAGCCCTGATGTATACCCACAGACAGATCAATAGAAGACGAAGACATGTTAGCAACAGAGATGGAGAATGTGTGACAGGAAAGTTATGATGAAAACCAGGATAGAACTGTGTTACGGATACCAAGAGAGAGTTTAGAATATGAAGGAGGAGAGTGATTGAGAGCATCAAACGCAGCAGATAGATCAAGTAGGATTAGTAGGGAAAAGTGACCTTGGGAATTTGCTTTAAGCACAGTCTGTAGAACGAGCTGTACGAAAGGCAGGTTGTAAAGGATCCAGGAGGGAATGTGATTTAAGAATGTTGACATTCTAGCAATTAGGAGACAAACAGCAGGAGGGATACAGGGCGGTAGTTAGTAAGGCACATAGGGTGTAGGTTGTTTCTGAGAAAAGGGTGACCACTACAGGCTTAAAGTAAGAGGGTAAAGAGCCAGAGAATAGGGAGGAATTGAAGATGTGGGTGAGAGTGGGGACTAAGAGATGCAGTAAGGTGTGAGGGGATACGATCTAGAGGGCATGTGGTAGAGGGAGAAGAGAAGATGATTAGCTTCCAGCTCTGTAAGAGAAGAAAAGGAGTCAAATGCAGAAGGAGAATTAGGTAGAAGGAGAGAAGGGGGAAGGGACAGAAGGAATCTCCTTGTGGGTGGCATCCACCTTGCCTCTGAAGTAGTCAAATGCTTGAGGAGAAGTGAAGGAAGGATGGCAAGTGTGAGGAGAAGGTTAGTGGAGGGAGTCAAATACAGGGAAAAAAAGACAGCGTAAATTAAATTTGAGTGTTGATGAATGTGAAAAAAAAGTAGTGTGGTTTGGCCCCAGAGAGCAGCTTTATACAGGACTGGAGACATTTTTACTGTAGAAAAATCAAATATCAATTGTGTGATTTCCTTCATAGGCATTAAGAACAGCGAGTGGAAGTGTGATGAACATGTTTGGGAATTTAGCCAAGGGTGTGGGCTAGAGGGACAAGTGTGTCAGAGCCTAGAGGGGGCATATAGATAGGAGGATAGCATTGTAAGAGTTAATAAGATTGTTAGTTTAAGCGGAAAGAGAGAGCAGAGAGGTTAGAGTAGATGTCAGAGGAGAGTTTAATTAAGCAGAGGCAAATCAGTGGGACAGGTAAGATGGGGTGAGGGGAATGACTGATTGTGAATGATGAGAGCAGAAGAGGTCATGTACAACTAGAGCCTTGTTAGTCAGAGAACGGACATTCCAGATGGCATAGGAGAAGGGAAGAGAAAAGTAAGGAAAGGAATGTGGATTACATTAGATAGGTTAACACTCTTAGCAGGGAGGCAGAGGCAGGGAGGCCCGATGTGTATATGAGCAGGTTCAAGATTATAAGAGATATCCCACACATCAGCAAACATAGAAGGAGACAGAGATAGGTGTAGAGAGAGACAGAGATAGCTCTATGTAGAGAGAGAGGGACGTAGAGAGAATGAGACAGATAGGCGCAGAGAGAGGGGGCGCAGAGAGAGGAGGCGCCAAAAGAGGGGGCGCAGAGAGAGGGGGCACAGAGAATAGGATATTAAAGAGTGCTTTTCATTGAGCAGTGCAGAAATAGCTGCAATAGAGGTCTGTACAAATGGTGCAGTGTGTAGACACATGCAAAGGTAGGGGAAGGAAAGAGGAGAACATGTGGATAAAAGCAGGAGTGTGGAAGTTAGAGAAATTAGAAAAGTTTAACAGAGGAGTGAGGAAACAGCAAGCAGAAAGAACAAGAGAGGTTACATTGGGATGACGTTCTGTGGTAAAGAGAAAATGCTAGGAGAGAGCTTTCAAATATTAGAGGACATGAATTGAGGGAGCAAATGTATAAATCAAAACCTGAGGGGGAGGTATAGCACGAAAGCTTGCACAGCAGATTATAGTCTTAATGTTGCGTGTACCTGTCAGGGTATTCAAGAAGTTAAATTCTCACAAGTGCAGAGTTCATGATGAAATGCTGAATCTAGTCCCCCTCCAATTTAATTTTAATATAACTTTTCCATTCTTCATTACTGCAAAAAGCAAACAAAACAAAACCACATTGCATTACTATTTTCAAAATGGATTGAATGGCATATTCAACAGTGACTGTGTGATGCCAATATTCCCCACTCACTCGTAGTGAAGCACATATTGTACTAGTGTTGAAAGTAGGCCGGTAGAGTCAGGTACGCAGTACTGATAAAACAATAAGTGCCCGTCGTAAGTACCAGCTCCGCAACAGTGCGGGCATCACATTAGTGACGTGGATGAACATATATGGATAAGCCCATATTAAGGCATCACGTGACCAGAGCCGTCACTGACTGGGTATACGTAAAGACGCAGGGAGATGCAAGGAAAGGGAGGGAGAGAGACAGGGAGAAGATGTGAAACGGAGGAAGGCACGGATGGAGGGAGTTCTTCCGAGCTTCTGCGGGCCTCTCTCTTTCACTGGTGCATGCCGGGAGCTGGTCCCAACATCCACAAAGTGTGTGTGTATTATTGGTTGTATTTTATGGGGGTAGGAGGGTAGTGTGTATATTGTGTGTGTGGGAGTATTATATTGTGTGTAGAGGTGCAGAGGAGAGTACTAGATTGTGTATCTTGTGTAAGGGTGTTGTGTATATTGTGTTTGGAGCTATAATATTATTGGGGAGATTAGTATTGAGGAGGTATTATAGTGTGTATTGTGGGGAGTATTAGTGTGTGTATTGTTTGTGGGTGACAGATGCTGGGGGTATGCAGCAATCCCTGCACTGAGGTCCGAGGCGGCTCTGCATCGCTCGCACGCACTGTGGACGACCAAGCATGTGCCCATGATAATCATGGCCTTAGAGGGATGAGTGTGTCAGAGCCTAGAAGGGGTATATATATAATGGAGGAGGGAGGAGGAAGGAGGAGGAGGGAGGAGGAGATGATAGCTTTGTAAAAGTTAACAAGATAGTTAGTTTAAGCAGAAAGTGAGGAGAGGTTAGAGATAAGGGTAGATGTCAGAGGAGAGAGTTCAATTAAGCTGAGGTATCGAGTAGGACAGGGGTGAGGGGAATGAGAGGTGGTGGATGAGAGCAGAAGAGGTCATGTACAAATAGACCTTGTTAGTCAGAGAGCAGTCATTCCAGAGGGCACGTGAGAAGTGAAGAGTAAAGTGAGACATGGAATGTGGATTACATTAGATGGGTTAATACGCTTAGCAGGGAGGTGGAGAGAGAGAGGCAAGAGGCAGAGAGTGGTGCAGGGGTTGAGGAAGAGATGTTGCATGTACCTTATCAGAACATTAAAGAACATCAATTCACACTGGTGCAGAGTTGATGATGAATCCAGTTCACCTCCAATTCAATTTTAACAGAAATGTTTCATTCTTCATTACTGAAAAAAAAGAAAAGTAAAAAACATTTCATTACTATTTTCAAAATGGATTGAATTCCCCCAACAATGACTATGTGTTACCAATATATCCCTCTCAGTCCCACTGCAGCATATACTGTACCAGTGTGAAAGTAGGAAGGTACACAGTACCGGTAAAACAATACGTGCCGGTACTATGCACCATATGAATTATAAGGGGATGTAAATCTCCCAGTCTCTCTCCATATCCGCAACAGAGCGGGCTCCGGTCAGTGGCATGGATGCCCATATATGGGTATGCTCATATTTGGGCATCCCATGTCACTGACCGGAGCCGGCTCTGAGTATAGGGATATATGCGGAGACGCAGAGGTGCAAGGAAATGGGAGGAGGCACGGTGAGAAACAGGGAGAGACCACAGGAAGATAGAGGGCAACAACTTCCACAAGGTACTTGTATGGGTATAATTGTTTGTATTTTGTGCAGAGGGGGTAATTTCAGATAAAATACAATTCTCCACCCTCTACGAAACAATTCCACTTTGTTCAGTAAGCCAGAAAGTCTTGGTCCCATGTGGACTGAATTTAATGCAAATAAGGTCCTTAATACACAAGTAAAGAATAAAGTTACTTATTCTCTACTGTAAGAAGTGCCACATTGCCCACTATTTGGGTCCTGTGCCCAGATTGTGACCATGCATGGCAGAGGTGAGATTCCCCCAACTCCAATTTGCTACACTCTCCAAGAGAGATAATTGTGATCAGAGGTGGAACTAGGGGAGGGTGTGAGCAGGGTCACTGCCCAGGGAGTAACCTGACTGGGGGCACGGAAATCTCATTTAGTGCATATGTTGCGGCACTGCATTGATTGACCGGTCAATCTGCACTGCTGCCTGTCACAGTGACATCCTGATCGGGCACTGTGATCAGCTATAGCACTGACCCAGGTGAGATAGTTCAGCACTTTACAAGGAGGGAACAGATGTTGTGGGTGACAGATGCTGGAGGTAGGCCAAGACTGTTGGCCAGAGTAACGTGGAGACTTACTGCACTCTGCATGCCCATCCTCTCCCTGACATCAGGGGAAGGAAGTGGCCCTGGGGTGTGTGTAGGTATGCCAGATGTCAGTGTATGCATAAGTAAGTATGCCTGTGTAGTGGGAGGTGTAGGGGCGTTAAGCTGGAGGACTTAAAACAGGCACAAAAGCACATAGATACCTCTGATTATACCGCACCAAATGCTGATAATATCATGCTGTAGCTGCACTTTACAGAAGATGATGCAGATGTCATCATTGGTTGGTGGGTTCATTAAATCAATCCATCATATCATAACCACACTGTGCATATGATGTACTGAATCAGTAACACCAGGAAGACATCTCCATGTTAGGAGTAGAGTTGAAGTTAACAGAATATGTCCAGCACTGTGGTGTGTAGCCCATAAATAATAATTGTGCACATTACCAGAACAACATACTGTCAACTGCAAGATCATTTTGCTGCTTGTAGCGTATGCTCATCCTGTACAGTGTTGTAGTAGATCCGTCTCTTCAGTGTTCACTGCAACAAAAGTAAGACATTGCATTAATATTACAGACGTTTGGGGGCTGAAATCTCACTTCGCTGCGGACAATTTCCCTTTGCATAAGATTCTTGTGATTATGTCAATGATGATCAATAACTGCATCATAACACAGCCGCTCTATACAGAAGATGTACTTGCTCTCAATGGTCATGGAGGTAATACGTCACACAATGTACAGATATAGCAAGGATTATTTCTCCCACTGGTGCATTATGGCATTATGATGGGAAATGTTGTGAGATTCTGCATTATCAGCATCACTGAATCTTTTGGAAATTAAGTGATATTCTATGTTTTAATGCAATATTATGGATGATCAGCCGGTAAAATAATAATAGCTTGCTGTATCTGTAGCCATGCTCTACCCATGATGTGCTGAACCAATGACTGCAGAGAGATTCAGAGTGGTAAACATGACTGGAACGCATCTCTGAATAATGGGCAGCAAAGCAGTGCAGAATAGGAGGTGAAAGTATTTAAAATGGAAGATCCTTAGCAGCTGTGTGGGGAGTAGACAGTACAGACTGACCAAGTAAATGGTAAAAGGAGTAACTTCAACATTACTTGGCTTTGTTCTCCACATTGAAGCTTTCCTCCTCTTTAAATCACTAATACTGATGCCATGTGTAACCTGTACTGAGAGTTATATAATCTACTGGCCTAGATGAAACCATATGATGCAAACAGGATCCATCCCACTCCAGATTCATAGAATTGAACCACCTCAACCTTTCATAACAATCACATAGAACTGCAGCTGTGCGCTACTGCACATATTCTTGTTATGAATGGTAGTAGATGTGGTCCTTGGGTCTTTACTTCATACTGTAGCCACCCTCTACTCATGATGTATTGAATCAACGAAAACTTGCATGGTTCAGATCACAGGAAGGGGTAGAGTAGAGATGAAAATATTCAATGTGAAACCCGTAGCAGCCGGATTGTGTGGAGTCAATAAAACGACAAATACTAAATGGTAAATGAGAAATATACACATTGCTTATCTGTCTCTGTGTAGTAATTTTCCTTCTCTTCAACTGTCCTTCAAATTTTCTCTTTTGCAAGAAAAGGAACACATGGCTTCAATATTCACTTCTGTTCTGCAGTCATCCCTCCTGAAATAAAAGTTAAGCATTGCATTGTTATTATGATAATACATACAATAAACCTTGCTCCAAACCATTTGATGCAAAGCAAATCCACCTCCCACCCAAAGCTGTGCTCCTTCTAGAGCATGCATGTCAAACTCCAGTCCTCGAGGGTCCCAAACAGGCCAGGTTTTCAGTAGGGATATCCTGAAAACCTGGCCTGTTTGCTGCCCTCGAGGACTGGAGTTTGACATCCTTGTTCTTGAGCTTCTACCACGCAAGTCATCCATGTGAGTGACACTGTACTGCAGTCCTGGTCTGCACACAATCTACTGAATCAATGACATCACACTGTAAAGGCAATCTACAAGATGTATTAGTTGTCCACACTTCCGAAATGTTACTTTTATGTCCAAATCACTTATTCCCATGACCTGATATTTGTATTTGTTATTTATAGGATTGTCACAAAGAGTTGATGAGGTCACCAAATGATAGTATGTAGAGAGAAAGAGAGATCTCAGAACAGAGCCCTGATGTATACCCACAGACAGATCAATAGAAGACGAAGACATGTTAGCAACAGAGATGGAGAATGTGTGACAGGAAAGTTATGATGAAAACCAGGATAGAACTGTGTTACGGATACCAAGAGAGAGTTTAGAATATGAAGGAGGAGAGTGATTGAGAGCATCAAACGCAGCAGATAGATCAAGTAGGATTAGTAGGGAAAAGTGACCTTGGGAATTTGCTTTAAGCACAGTCTGTAGAACGAGCTGTACGAAAGGCAGGTTGTAAAGGATCCAGGAGGGAATGTGATTTAAGAATGTTGACATTCTAGCAATTAGGAGACAAACAGCAGGAGGGATACAGGGCGGTAGTTAGTAAGGCACATAGGGTGTAGGTTGTTTCTGAGAAAAGGGTGACCACTACAGGCTTAAAGTAAGAGGGTAAAGAGCCAGAGAATAGGGAGGAATTGAAGATGTGGGTGAGAGTGGGGACTAAGAGATGCAGTAAGGTGTGAGGGGATACGATCTAGAGGGCATGTGGTAGAGGGAGAAGAGAAGATGATTAGCTTCCAGCTCTGTAAGAGAAGAAAAGGAGTCAAATGCAGAAGGAGAATTAGGTAGAAGGAGAGAAGGGGGAAGGGACAGAAGGAATCTCCTTGTGGGTGGCATCCACCTTGCCTCTGAAGTAGTCAAATGCTTGAGGAGAAGTGAAGGAAGGATGGCAAGTGTGAGGAGAAGGTTAGTGGAGGGAGTCAAATACAGGGAAAAAAAGACAGCGTAAATTAAATTTGAGTGTTGATGAATGTGAAAAAAAAGTAGTGTGGTTTGGCCCCAGAGAGCAGCTTTATACAGGACTGGAGACATTTTTACTGTAGAAAAATCAAATATCAATTGTGTGATTTCCTTCATAGGCATTAAGAACAGCGAGTGGAAGTGTGATGAACATGTTTGGGAATTTAGCCAAGGGTGTGGGCTAGAGGGACAAGTGTGTCAGAGCCTAGAGGGGGCATATAGATAGGAGGATAGCATTGTAAGAGTTAATAAGATTGTTAGTTTAAGCGGAAAGAGAGAGCAGAGAGGTTAGAGTAGATGTCAGAGGAGAGTTTAATTAAGCAGAGGCAAATCAGTGGGACAGGTAAGATGGGGTGAGGGGAATGACTGATTGTGAATGATGAGAGCAGAAGAGGTCATGTACAACTAGAGCCTTGTTAGTCAGAGAACGGACATTCCAGATGGCATAGGAGAAGGGAAGAGAAAAGTAAGGAAAGGAATGTGGATTACATTAGATAGGTTAACACTCTTAGCAGGGAGGCAGAGGCAGGGAGGCCCGATGTGTATATGAGCAGGTTCAAGATTATAAGAGATATCCCACACATCAGCAAACATAGAAGGAGACAGAGATAGGTGTAGAGAGAGACAGAGATAGCTCTATGTAGAGAGAGAGGGACGTAGAGAGAATGAGACAGATAGGCGCAGAGAGAGGGGGCGCAGAGAGAGGAGGCGCCAAAAGAGGGGGCGCAGAGAGAGGGGGCACAGAGAATAGGATATTAAAGAGTGCTTTTCATTGAGCAGTGCAGAAATAGCTGCAATAGAGGTCTGTACAAATGGTGCAGTGTGTAGACACATGCAAAGGTAGGGGAAGGAAAGAGGAGAACATGTGGATAAAAGCAGGAGTGTGGAAGTTAGAGAAATTAGAAAAGTTTAACAGAGGAGTGAGGAAACAGCAAGCAGAAAGAACAAGAGAGGTTACATTGGGATGACGTTCTGTGGTAAAGAGAAAATGCTAGGAGAGAGCTTTCAAATATTAGAGGACATGAATTGAGGGAGCAAATGTATAAATCAAAACCTGAGGGGGAGGTATAGCACGAAAGCTTGCACAGCAGATTATAGTCTTAATGTTGCGTGTACCTGTCAGGGTATTCAAGAAGTTAAATTCTCACAAGTGCAGAGTTCATGATGAAATGCTGAATCTAGTCCCCCTCCAATTTAATTTTAATATAACTTTTCCATTCTTCATTACTGCAAAAAGCAAACAAAACAAAACCACATTGCATTACTATTTTCAAAATGGATTGAATGGCATATTCAACAGTGACTGTGTGATGCCAATATTCCCCACTCACTCGTAGTGAAGCACATATTGTACTAGTGTTGAAAGTAGGCCGGTAGAGTCAGGTACGCAGTACTGATAAAACAATAAGTGCCCGTCGTAAGTACCAGCTCCGCAACAGTGCGGGCATCACATTAGTGACGTGGATGAACATATATGGATAAGCCCATATTAAGGCATCACGTGACCAGAGCCGTCACTGACTGGGTATACGTAAAGACGCAGGGAGATGCAAGGAAAGGGAGGGAGAGAGACAGGGAGAAGATGTGAAACGGAGGAAGGCACGGATGGAGGGAGTTCTTCCGAGCTTCTGCGGGCCTCTCTCTTTCACTGGTGCATGCCGGGAGCTGGTCCCAACATCCACAAAGTGTGTGTGTATTATTGGTTGTATTTTATGGGGGTAGGAGGGTAGTGTGTATATTGTGTGTGTGGGAGTATTATATTGTGTGTAGAGGTGCAGAGGAGAGTACTAGATTGTGTATCTTGTGTAAGGGTGTTGTGTATATTGTGTTTGGAGCTATAATATTATTGGGGAGATTAGTATTGAGGAGGTATTATAGTGTGTATTGTGGGGAGTATTAGTGTGTGTATTGTTTGTGGGTGACAGATGCTGGGGGTATGCAGCAATCCCTGCACTGAGGTCCGAGGCGGCTCTGCATCGCTCGCACGCACTGTGGACGACCAAGCATGTGCCCATGATAATCATGGCCTTAGAGGGATGAGTGTGTCAGAGCCTAGAAGGGGTATATATATAATGGAGGAGGGAGGAGGAAGGAGGAGGAGGGAGGAGGAGATGATAGCTTTGTAAAAGTTAACAAGATAGTTAGTTTAAGCAGAAAGTGAGGAGAGGTTAGAGATAAGGGTAGATGTCAGAGGAGAGAGTTCAATTAAGCTGAGGTATCGAGTAGGACAGGGGTGAGGGGAATGAGAGGTGGTGGATGAGAGCAGAAGAGGTCATGTACAAATAGACCTTGTTAGTCAGAGAGCAGTCATTCCAGAGGGCACGTGAGAAGTGAAGAGTAAAGTGAGACATGGAATGTGGATTACATTAGATGGGTTAATACGCTTAGCAGGGAGGTGGAGAGAGAGAGGCAAGAGGCAGAGAGTGGTGCAGGGGTTGAGGAAGAGATGTTGCATGTACCTTATCAGAACATTAAAGAACATCAATTCACACTGGTGCAGAGTTGATGATGAATCCAGTTCACCTCCAATTCAATTTTAACAGAAATGTTTCATTCTTCATTACTGAAAAAAAAGAAAAGTAAAAAACATTTCATTACTATTTTCAAAATGGATTGAATTCCCCCAACAATGACTATGTGTTACCAATATATCCCTCTCAGTCCCACTGCAGCATATACTGTACCAGTGTGAAAGTAGGAAGGTACACAGTACCGGTAAAACAATACGTGCCGGTACTATGCACCATATGAATTATAAGGGGATGTAAATCTCCCAGTCTCTCTCCATATCCGCAACAGAGCGGGCTCCGGTCAGTGGCATGGATGCCCATATATGGGTATGCTCATATTTGGGCATCCCATGTCACTGACCGGAGCCGGCTCTGAGTATAGGGATATATGCGGAGACGCAGAGGTGCAAGGAAATGGGAGGAGGCACGGTGAGAAACAGGGAGAGACCACAGGAAGATAGAGGGCAACAACTTCCACAAGGTACTTGTATGGGTATAATTGTTTGTATTTTGTGCAGAGGGGGTAATTTCAGATAAAATACAATTCTCCACCCTCTACGAAACAATTCCACTTTGTTCAGTAAGCCAGAAAGTCTTGGTCCCATGTGGACTGAATTTAATGCAAATAAGGTCCTTAATACACAAGTAAAGAATAAAGTTACTTATTCTCTACTGTAAGAAGTGCCACATTGCCCACTATTTGGGTCCTGTGCCCAGATTGTGACCATGCATGGCAGAGGTGAGATTCCCCCAACTCCAATTTGCTACACTCTCCAAGAGAGATAATTGTGATCAGAGGTGGAACTAGGGGAGGGTGTGAGCAGGGTCACTGCCCAGGGAGTAACCTGACTGGGGGCACGGAAATCTCATTTAGTGCATATGTTGCGGCACTGCATTGATTGACCGGTCAATCTGCACTGCTGCCTGTCACAGTGACATCCTGATCGGGCACTGTGATCAGCTATAGCACTGACCCAGGTGAGATAGTTCAGCACTTTACAAGGAGGGAACAGATGTTGTGGGTGACAGATGCTGGAGGTAGGCCAAGACTGTTGGCCAGAGTAACGTGGAGACTTACTGCACTCTGCATGCCCATCCTCTCCCTGACATCAGGGGAAGGAAGTGGCCCTGGGGTGTGTGTAGGTATGCCAGATGTCAGTGTATGCATAAGTAAGTATGCCTGTGTAGTGGGAGGTGTAGGGGCGTTAAGCTGGAGGACTTAAAACAGGCACAAAAGCACATAGATACCTCTGATTATACCGCACCAAATGCTGATAATATCATGCTGTAGCTGCACTTTACAGAAGATGATGCAGATGTCATCATTGGTTGGTGGGTTCATTAAATCAATCCATCATATCATAACCACACTGTGCATATGATGTACTGAATCAGTAACACCAGGAAGACATCTCCATGTTAGGAGTAGAGTTGAAGTTAACAGAATATGTCCAGCACTGTGGTGTGTAGCCCATAAATAATAATTGTGCACATTACCAGAACAACATACTGTCAACTGCAAGATCATTTTGCTGCTTGTAGCGTATGCTCATCCTGTACAGTGTTGTAGTAGATCCGTCTCTTCAGTGTTCACTGCAACAAAAGTAAGACATTGCATTAATATTACAGACGTTTGGGGGCTGAAATCTCACTTCGCTGCGGACAATTTCCCTTTGCATAAGATTCTTGTGATTATGTCAATGATGATCAATAACTGCATCATAACACAGCCGCTCTATACAGAAGATGTACTTGCTCTCAATGGTCATGGAGGTAATACGTCACACAATGTACAGATATAGCAAGGATTATTTCTCCCACTGGTGCATTATGGCATTATGATGGGAAATGTTGTGAGATTCTGCATTATCAGCATCACTGAATCTTTTGGAAATTAAGTGATATTCTATGTTTTAATGCAATATTATGGATGATCAGCCGGTAAAATAATAATAGCTTGCTGTATCTGTAGCCATGCTCTACCCATGATGTGCTGAACCAATGACTGCAGAGAGATTCAGAGTGGTAAACATGACTGGAACGCATCTCTGAATAATGGGCAGCAAAGCAGTGCAGAATAGGAGGTGAAAGTATTTAAAATGGAAGATCCTTAGCAGCTGTGTGGGGAGTAGACAGTACAGACTGACCAAGTAAATGGTAAAAGGAGTAACTTCAACATTACTTGGCTTTGTTCTCCACATTGAAGCTTTCCTCCTCTTTAAATCACTAATACTGATGCCATGTGTAACCTGTACTGAAAGTTATATAATCTACTGGCCTAGATGAAACCATATGATGCAAACAGGATCCATCCCACTCCAGATTCATAGAATTGAACCACCTCAACCTTTCATAACAATCACATAGAACTGCAGCTGTGCGCTACTGCACATGTTCTTGTTATGAATGGTAGTAGATGTGGTCCTTGGGTCTTTACTTCATACTGTAGCCACACTCTACTCATGATGTATTGAATCAATGAAAACTTGCATGGTTCAGATCACAGGAAGGGGTAGAGTAGAGATGAAAATATTCAATGTGAAACCCGTAGCAGCCGGATTGTGTGGAGTCAATAAAACGACAAATACTAAATGGTAAATGAGAAATATACACATTGCTTATCTGTCTCTGTGTAGTAATTTTCCTTCTCTTCAACTGTCCTTCAAATTTTCTCTTTTGCAAGAAAAGGAACACATGGCTTCAATATTCACTTCTGTTCTGCAGTCATCCCTCCTGAAATAAAAGTTAAGCATTGCATTGTTATTATGATAATACATACAATAAACCTTGCTCCAAACCATTTGATGCAAAGCAAATCCACCTCCCACCCACAGCTGTGCTCCTTCTAGAGCATGCATGTCAAACTCCAGTCCTCGAGGGTCCCAAACAGGCCAGGTTTTCAGTAGGGATATCCTGAAAACCTGGCCTGTTTGCTGCCCTCGAGGACTGGAGTTTGACATCCTTGTTCTTGAGCTTCTACCACGCAAGTCATCCATGTGAGTGACACTGTACTGCAGTCCTGGTCTGCACACAATCTACTGAATCAATGACATCACACTGTAAAGGCAATCTACAAGATGTATTAGTTGTCCACACTTCCGAAATGTTACTTTTATGTCCAAATCACTTATTCCCATGACCTGATATTTGTATTTGTTATTTATAGGATTGTCACAAAGAGTTGATGAGGTCACCAAATGATAGTATGTAGAGAGAAAGAGAGATCTCAGAACAGAGCCCTGATGTATACCCACAGACAGATCAATAGAAGACGAAGACATGTTAGCA
Organism: Ascaphus truei; assembly: GCF_040206685.1. Lineage (NCBI taxonomy): Eukaryota > Metazoa > Chordata > Amphibia > Anura > Ascaphidae > Ascaphus > Ascaphus truei. The sequence goes on from NW_027457331.1 coordinate 127,342, forward strand.
ACAGAGATGGAGAATGTGTGACAGGAAAGTTATGATGAAAACCAGGATAGAACTGTGTTACGGATACCAAGAGAGAGTTTAGAATATGAAGGAGGAGAGTGATTGAGAGCATCAAACGCAGCAGATAGATCAAGTAGGATTAGTAGGGAAAAGTGACCTTGGGAATTTGCTTTAAGCACAGTCTGTAGAACGAGCTGTACGAAAGGCAGGTTGTAAAGGATCCAGGAGGGCATGTGATTTAAGAATGTTGACATTCTAGCAATTAGGAGACAAACAGCAGGAGGGATACAGGGCGGTAGTTAGTAAGGCACATAGGGTGTAGGTTGTTTCTGAGAAAAGGGTGACCACTACAGGCTTAAAGTAAGAGGGTAAAGAGCCAGAGAATAGGGAGGAATTGAAGATGTGGGTGAGAGTGGGGACTAAGAGATGCAGTAAGGTGTGAGGGGATACGATCTAGAGGGCATGTGGTAGAGGGAGAAGAGAAGATGATTAGCTTCCAGCTCTGTAAGAGAAGAAAAGGAGTCAAATGCAGAAGGAGAATTAGGTAGAAGGAGAGAAGGGGGAAGGGACAGAAGGAATCTCCTTGTGGGTGGCATCCACCTTGCCTCTGAAGTAGTCAAATGCTTGAGGAGAAGTGAAGGAAGGATGGCAAGTGTGAGGAGAAGGTTAGTGGAGGGAGTCAAATACAGGGAAAAAAAGACAGCGTAAATTAAATTTGAGTGTTGATGAATGTGAAAAAAAAGTAGTGTGGTTTGGCCCCAGAGAGCAGCTTTATACAGGACTGGAGACATTTTTACTGTAGAAAAATCAAATATCAATTGTGTGATTTCCTTCATAGGCATTAAGAACAGCGAGTGGAAGTGTGATGAACATGTTTGGGAATTTAGCCAAGGGTGTGGGCTAGAGGGACAAGTGTGTCAGAGCCTAGAGGGGGCATATAGATAGGAGGATAGCATTGTAAGAGTTAATAAGATTGTTAGTTTAAGCGGAAAGAGAGAGAGAGCAGAGAGGTTAGAGTAGATGTCAGAGGAGAGTTTAATTAAGCAGAGGCAAATCAGTGGGACAGGTAAGATGGGGTGAGGGGAATGACTGATTGTGAATGATGAGAGCAGAAGAGGTCATGTACAACTAGAGCCTTGTTAGTCAGAGAACGGACATTCCAGATGGCATAGGAGAAGGGAAGAGAAAAGTAAGGAAAGGAATGTGGATTACATTAGATAGGTTAACACTCTAAGCAGGGAGGCAGAGGCAGGGAGGCCCGATGTGTATATGAGCAGGTTCAAGATTATAAGAGATATCCCACACATCAGCAAACATAGAAGGAGACACAGAGATAGGTGTAGAGAGAGACAGAGATAGCTCTATGTAGAGAGAGAGGGACGTAGAGAGAATGAGACAGATAGGCGCAGAGAGAGGGGGCGCAGAGAGAGGAGGCGCCAAAAGAGGGGGCGCAGAGAGAGGGGGCACAGAGAATAGGATATTAAAGAGTGCTTTTCATTGAGCAGTGCAGAAATAGCTGCAATAGAGGTCTGTACAAATGGTGCAGTGTGTAGACACATGCAAAGGTAGGGGAAGGAAAGAGGAGAACATGTGGATAAAAGCAGGAGTGTGGAAGTTAGAGAAATTAGAAAAGTTTAACAGAGGAGTGAGGAAACAGCAAGCAGAAAGAACAAGAGAGAGGTTACATTGGGATGACGTTCTGTGGTAAAGAGAAAATGCTAGGAGAGAGCTTTCAAATATTAGAGGACATGAATTGAGGGAGCAAATGTATAAATCAAAACCTGAGGGGGAGGTATAGCACGAAAGCTTGCACAGCAGATTATAGTCTTAATGTTGCGTGTACCTGTCAGGGTATTCAAGAAGTTAAATTCTCACAAGTGCAGAGTTCATGATGAAATGCTGAATCTAGTCCCCCTCCAATTTAATTTTAATATAACTTTTCCATTCTTCATTACTGCAAAAAGCAAACAAAACAAAACCACATTGCATTACTATTTTCAAAATGGATTGAATGGCATATTCAACAGTGACTGTGTGATGCCAATATTCCCCACTCACTCGTAGTGAAGCACATATTGTACTAGTGTTGAAAGTAGGCCGGTAGAGTCAGGTACGCAGTACTGATAAAACAATAAGTGCCCGTCGTAAGTACCAGCTCCGCAACAGTGCGGGCATCACATTAGTGACGTGGATGAACATATATGGATAAGCCCATATTAAGGCATCACGTGACCAGAGCCGTCACTGACTGGGTATACGTAAAGACGCAGGGAGATGCAAGGAAAGGGAGGGAGAGAGACAGGGAGAAGATGTGAAACGGAGGAAGGCACGGATGGAGGGAGTTCTTCCGAGCTTCTGCGGGCCTCTCTCTTTCACTGGTGCATGCCGGGAGCTGGTCCCAACATCCACAAAGTGTGTGTGTATTATTGGTTGTATTTTATGGGGGTAGGAGGGTAGTGTGTATATTGTGTGTGTGGGAGTATTATATTGTGTGTAGAGGTGCAGAGGAGAGTACTAGATTGTGTATCTTGTGTAAGGGTGTTGTGTATATTGTGTTTGGAGCTATAATATTATTGGGGAGATTAGTATTGAGGAGGTATTATAGTGTGTATTGTGGGGAGTATTAGTGTGTGTATTGTTTGTGGGTGACAGATGCTGGGGGTATGCAGCAATCCCTGCACTGAGGTCCGAGGCGGCTCTGCATCGCTCGCACGCACTGTGGACGACCAAGCATGTGCCCATGATAATCATGGCCTTAGAGGGATGAGTGTGTCAGAGCCTAGAAGGGGTATATATATAATGGAGGAGGGAGGAGGAAGGAGGAGGAGGGAGGAGGAGATGATAGCATTGTAAAAGTTAACAAGATAGTTAGTTTAAGCAGAAAGTGAGGAGAGGTTAGAGATAAGGGTAGATGTCAGAGGAGAGAGTTCAATTAAGCTGAGGTATCGAGTAGGACAGGGGTGAGGGGAATGAGAGGTGGTGGATGATGAGAGCAGAAGAGGTCATGTACAAATAGACCTTGTTAGTCAGAGAGCAGTCATTCCAGAGGGCACGTGAGAAGTGAAGAGTAAAGTGAGACATGGAATGTGGATTACATTAGATGGGTTAATACGCTTAGCAGGGAGGTGGAGAGAGAGAGGCAAGAGGCAGAGAGTGGTGCAGGGGTTGAGGAAGAGATGTTGCATGTACCTTATCAGAACATTAAAGAACATCAATTCACACTGGTGCAGAGTTGATGATGAATCCAGTTCACCTCCAATTCAATTTTAACAGAAATGTTTCATTCTTCATTACTGAAAAAAAAGAAAAGTAAAAAACATTTCATTACTATTTTCAAAATGGATTGAATTCCCCCAACAATGACTATGTGTTACCAATATATCCCTCTCAGTCCCACTGCAGCATATACTGTACCAGTGTGAAAGTAGGAAGGTACACAGTACCGGTAAAACAATACGTGCCGGTACTATGCACCATATGAATTATAAGGGGATGTAAATCTCCCAGTCTCTCTCCATATCCGCAACAGAGCGGGCTCCGGTCAGTGGCATGGATGCCCATATATGGGTATGCTCATATTTGGGCATCCCATGTCACTGACCGGAGCCGGCTCTGAGTATAGGGATATATGCGGAGACGCAGAGGTGCAAGGAAATGGGAGGAGGCACGGTGAGAAACAGGGAGAGACCACAGGAAGATAGAGGGCAACAACTTCCACAAGGTACTTGTATGGGTATAATTGTTTGTATTTTGTGCAGAGGGGGTAATTTCAGATAAAATACAATTCTCCACCCTCTACGAAACAATTCCACTTTGTTCAGTAAGCCAGAAAGTCTTGGTCCCATGTGGACTGAATTTAATGCAAATAAGGTCCTTAATACACAAGTAAAGAATAAAGTTACTTATTCTCTACTGTAAGAAGTGCCACATTGCCCACTATTTGGGTCCTGTGCCCAGATTGTGACCATGCATGGCAGAGGTGAGATTCCCCCAACTCCAATTTGCTACACTCTCCAAGAGAGATAATTGTGATCAGAGGTGGAACTAGGGGAGGGTGTGAGCAGGGTCACTGCCCAGGGAGTAACCTGACTGGGGGCACGGAAATCTCATTTAGTGCATATGTTGCGGCACTGCATTGATTGACCGGTCAATCTGCACTGCTGCCTGTCACAGTGACATCCTGATCGGGCACTGTGATCAGCTATAGCACTGACCCAGGTGAGATAGTTCAGCACTTTACAAGGAGGGAACAGATGTTGTGGGTGACAGATGCTGGAGGTAGGCCAAGACTGTTGGCCAGAGTAACGTGGAGACTTACTGCACTCTGCATGCCCATCCTCTCCCTGACATCAGGGGAAGGAAGTGGCCCTGGGGTGTGTGTAGGTATGCCAGATGTCAGTGTATGCATAAGTAAGTATGCCTGTGTAGTGGGAGGTGTAGGGGCGTTAAGCTGGAGGACTTAAAACAGGCACAAAAGCACATAGATACCTCTGATTATACCGCACCAAATGCTGATAATATCATGCTGTAGCTGCACTTTACAGAAGATGATGCAGATGTCATCATTGGTTGGTGGGTTCATTAAATCAATCCATCATATCATAACCACACTGTGCATATGATGTACTGAATCAGTAACACCAGGAAGACATCTCCATGTTAGGAGTAGAGTTGAAGTTAACAGAATATGTCCAGCACTGTGGTGTGTAGCCCATAAATAATAATTGTGCACATTACCAGAACAACATACTGTCAACTGCAAGATCATTTTGCTGCTTGTAGCGTATGCTCATCCTGTACAGTGTTGTAGTAGATCCGTCTCTTCAGTGTTCACTGCAACAAAAGTAAGACATTGCATTAATATTACAGACGTTTGGGGGCTGAAATCTCACTTCGCTGCGGACAATTTCCCTTTGCATAAGATTCTTGTGATTATGTCAATGATGATCAATAACTGCATCATAACACAGCCGCTCTATACAGAAGATGTACTTGCTCTCAATGGTCATGGAGGTAATACGTCACACAATGTACAGATATAGCAAGGATTATTTCTCCCACTGGTGCATTATGGCATTATGATGGGAAATGTTGTGAGATTCTGCATTATCAGCATCACTGAATCTTTTGGAAATTAAGTGATATTCTATGTTTTAATGCAATATTATGGATGATCAGCCGGTAAAATAATAATAGCTTGCTGTATCTGTAGCCATGCTCTACCCATGATGTGCTGAACCAATGACTGCAGAGAGATTCAGAGTGGTAAACATGACTGGAACGCATCTCTGAATAATGGGCAGCAAAGCAGTGCAGAATAGGAGGTGAAAGTATTTAAAATGGAAGATCCTTAGCAGCTGTGTGGGGAGTAGACAGTACAGACTGACCAAGTAAATGGTAAAAGGAGTAACTTCAACATTACTTGGCTTTGTTCTCCACATTGAAGCTTTCCTCCTCTTTAAATCACTAATACTGATGCCATGTGTAACCTGTACTGAGAGTTATATAATCTACTGGCCTAGATGAAACCATATGATGCAAACAGGATCCATCCCACTCCAGATTCATAGAATTGAACCACCTCAACCTTTCATAACAATCACATAGAACTGCAGCTGTGCGCTACTGCACATATTCTTGTTATGAATGGTAGTAGATGTGGTCCTTGGGTCTTTACTTCATACTGTAGCCACCCTCTACTCATGATGTATTGAATCAACGAAAACTTGCATGGTTCAGATCACAGGAAGGGGTAGAGTAGAGATGAAAATATTCAATGTGAAACCCGTAGCAGCCGGATTGTGTGGAGTCAATAAAACGACAAATACTAAATGGTAAATGAGAAATATACACATTGCTTATCTGTCTCTGTGTAGTAATTTTCCTTCTCTTCAACTGTCCTTCAAATTTTCTCTTTTGCAAGAAAAGGAACACATGGCTTCAATATTCACTTCTGTTCTGCAGTCATCCCTCCTGAAATAAAAGTTAAGCATTGCATTGTTATTATGATAATACATACAATAAACCTTGCTCCAAACCATTTGATGCAAAGCAAATCCACCTCCCACCCAAAGCTGTGCTCCTTCTAGAGCATGCATGTCAAACTCCAGTCCTCGAGGGTCCCAAACAGGCCAGGTTTTCAGTAGGGATATCCTGAAAACCTGGCCTGTTTGCTGCCCTCGAGGACTGGAGTTTGACATCCTTGTTCTTGAGCTTCTACCACGCAAGTCATCCATGTGAGTGACACTGTACTGCAGTCCTGGTCTGCACACAATCTACTGAATCAATGACATCACACTGTAAAGGCAATCTACAAGATGTATTAGTTGTCCACACTTCCGAAATGTTACTTTTATGTCCAAATCACTTATTCCCATGACCTGATATTTGTATTTGTTATTTATAGGATTGTCACAAAGAGTTGATGAGGTCACCAAATGATAGTATGTAGAGAGAAAGAGAGATCTCAGAACAGAGCCCTGATGTATACCCACAGACAGATCAATAGAAGACGAAGACATGTTAGCAACAGAGATGGAGAATGTGTGACAGGAAAGTTATGATGAAAACCAGGATAGAACTGTGTTACGGATACCAAGAGAGAGTTTAGAATATGAAGGAGGAGAGTGATTGAGAGCATCAAACGCAGCAGATAGATCAAGTAGGATTAGTAGGGAAAAGTGACCTTGGGAATTTGCTTTAAGCACAGTCTGTAGAACGAGCTGTACGAAAGGCAGGTTGTAAAGGATCCAGGAGGGAATGTGATTTAAGAATGTTGACATTCTAGCAATTAGGAGACAAACAGCAGGAGGGATACAGGGCGGTAGTTAGTAAGGCACATAGGGTGTAGGTTGTTTCTGAGAAAAGG